>NW_011217035.1:30540-33073 GCF_000146605.3 Meleagris gallopavo
TATATATATGTATATGTATAGATTGTTAGAGAAAAATATACTAACAGAAAGAGGAAAGTTTTATCTCTTTTTGATCCCAAAACCATAACTGAAAGTAAGACTCAGGAAAAGACACGTTGGATAAACAGACCCAAACAGACAAACCCCAAATCAGAAAAAAATGCATCAACAAAATATAAGAAAATAAAAGAATTAGCTACTATATATCAGTTAATAGCAGAGAAGTAGATAGGAAAGATAGGCAAAAGAGTGATTTATAGAGAAAAATCAAGTTCATCTGAAATTCATGAAGACAAGGGAAGTATTAGACACAAAAGCAAAGAAGAAAGAAAACATACTAATCTGAGAAGTCATACCTATAAGAAGCTCTTGTTAATGGATAGGTTCTTAGATTTAAGCTCTCCTATACAGCAATAACTTCTGATATAAAATACGCACAAGAATGAATTCCAGGTAGTTATCTATCCAAGATAAAGCAATACTTCATATGAGTAAGGGAAAAATTACCTTTCTAACTTTTAAATTAGTATTCCTAGTGGTAGTAATTTAATATGATTCCATTACTTTATTTTTGTGCATTAAGGAAATATGTGTTAGTTCTTTATTTTTGACATTGTAAAAAATATGTATTCTATTTGAATTCTATCCTCATCTCACCTAAATTTGCTTTGCAATGGCTTAAATGCTTACAGTAATTTTAGAAGTCTTAGAATATCCCACTTGCCCATGTATTGCTTGCCAAAAGAATGCAAATCCCCTATAAATTCTTTCAGTCCTTTGCAGACTTTTCAGAAACCATGAAGCATCACTCATGGCACTAGACCCCTTTAGATATGTAAATGAATCCCATTCAAGATCTCTGCCTAAGAAACCGTTGTTAATGTTAACACTTTCCCTAGCTTCTCAGCATGCTTTCCTCTACAACCAAAATGTAGCAAGCCTCATCCTGTGAGCAATTCTGTTCAAGCTGTTATGTAGAAATGTAATAACTCTGGATGTACACAGCAATTTCTCCAGCGATGCTCTTAAAAGACTAAAATTCTAATGACCTGTACACATTCACAACAAGAATGATACCATCCTGTGCATGCAGTGAAGACTGTGTGGTTCAGGAAAATGTCAGGTTATCTATGTATACTCAAATTTATTTTGACAGAATAGTGTCGATTCATGTTATGTAGATATACCGATAGCAGTATCAACAGAAGTCACGAACAATATCTGGATGGAAGTTCAGAGTAAGAAGTCATAGGTAAAAAATTGATAAAAATAAGGACTGGAGGAAGAGGAGAGAAAAATAGGCTTGAAGAACACAGGAGAGGATATACAAGAAGTACGACCTGAAGAACTGTGCAAAGAATAAGGAGAAAGTAATAAAAGCATCAAGTTTGATGCTTTTTTGATGAGGAGATTCAAGAATTTTATAGACAAATTTTCTCTTTATTTCTAAAGTAAATAACCTGCTATGGGGAAGTGTTGGGGAAAACTGTTCATCCACCTGAGGATAGAAAGCCCTGACAGAGAAATCTTGATAGATTTGATGGACGGGCTGTGGTCATTTGTATGGTAAATACCAGACCCAGCACTTTGGTCATAACAACTCCATGCAATGCTACAGGCTTGGGGTAGAGTGTCTGGAATGCTGTGCAGAGGAAAAGGCTCTGGGTGCATTGGCAAGCACTTGGATGGACATGAGCCAGTAGTGTGCCCAGGAGTCCAAGAAGGCCAATGGCATCCTGGCTTGTATGAGAAGCAGTGAAATCACAAAGTGCAGGGAAGTGATCATATCCCTGCATTCAGTACTGATGAGGCTGCATGTTGAGTACTGTGTTCAGTTTTGGGTCCCTTGTTAAAAGAAAGACACTGAAGCCTTGGAGAAGGGCAATAAAACTGGTCAGGAGTCTGGAGCATAAGTTTTACGATGAGCTGAGGGAACTAGAATTATTTATTCTGAAGAACAGAATTATTTATTCTGAAGAACAGAAGGCTCACCAGTGGCAAGGTGGGGGATCAGTTTCTTTTTCTGTGTAACTAGCAATAGGACTGGAGGGAATGGTCTCATGTTGCATCAGGAGATGTTCAGGTTGGATATTAGGAAAACAGTTCTCTGAAACAGTGGTGATATACTGAAATAGGGAGGTATTTGAAGCATCAATCCCGGAGATATTCAAGAAATCTGTACATGTGGTACTAAGAAATATGATTTAGTGAACAGTATTAACAGTTGGTGGGTGGCGGAACATGATGATCTTAGAAATCTTTTCCAACCTAAATTATTTTATAATTTTATGATTATATGATTCTATGTTGGAAACAAATAGGCAAATAATTTAGGAGAAAGAAGAAAGAGAACAAAAAGGAAAGGAAAAAGGGAAAGGGAAAGGATAACAAGAAAGAAGGAGAAGGAAAAAGGAGAAGAAAGGAAAAAGAGAAAAAAAGATAAATGTAAACAGGAAAGACAAAAAAGATGTTTTCATTTCTGACCGGTCTCTTCTTGCTAAGAGCACAGTTTTCTTGTTATTGTGTTGCTATA
>NW_011217035.1:33093-34096 GCF_000146605.3 Meleagris gallopavo
AAAGGGTAATATTTTTCCTATCATTTCTCTTCAGCTACATCATCCTCTTAATTTCTTCTACATTATTCTTATATATGAGAATAATATAGATCATCTACACATCATCTACATATTGCTGATAAAGATGTGAAAAGTTGAACTAATTCTTTGGGACTTTTATTTTAAATTTTTGACATCAGTGGGCAATATCACTTTAATATGATAAATAAACAAGAAAATAAATATTTTTTCTCGAATATAGAATTTATTACTTTCTTTTCTTACTCAAATATTCAGGTTGCTCTGAAAGTAATATCTCCAATTTATTTCCATGGAAACTACACTAGCAACAAGGAAGACAATAACAATTTTTAATGCAGGAAAGTCTCAGTGGCAAAATTTCAACATAATCACCACAATTACCAATGTATTTTCACCAGTGATTAACAAGAGGCTGCATGTTGTGCTTCTATAGGCCTGCACCAGTGAAGGTGACCCACTGTCACCATTATCCATTATTGAAACACACCACTCACCACATCATTGTGCTCACATACACTGTTTTTTTCCGCATAAAGATGTTCAGCAAACACTGATTAATAACAGTAGGTGCCGTTTTTTCTGCATGGAGGAATATATGACATACATCTTCATCTGCACTTTCATGTCAGACATCAACTTGTTAGACTGCACCTGTGCTGCCATCTATTGCATAGAAACAGAATTTAATGGAATCTTGGTGGGCAGTCTCTACTTCCATGCGAGCAACAACTGCCTCCAATGTCATGGGCCAATATAAAAAAATAGAAGTTATTATTTTTGGAGTTGCACTCATATATACTTCTCTATATTACAGTGGAGCAGGAACAGCGTATGTAATTTAAAATCTATCAGAAAGAAGAAGAGTAAGGCTGTATAAATTTTGACCAATGAAGTATGGAAATAAACTGAAATCCTTGGTGAAGAGGATACGTTCTCATTTTTTAAAGATCCTTTTCTGGGTGTGCAAACTAGTTTTATGGTA
>NW_011217035.1:34116-35130 GCF_000146605.3 Meleagris gallopavo
ATAGAGAAAAAGCAATAAATTTTTCACCTTTCCATAATCCCTTACACAGAAATTGTCTACTACTGGTGAAAGAGATGCCTGGTATTAAAGTTGGAAATGTTATTTTCTCTTAAATTTATTTTTAAAAACCTCTGTGAAAATAACATAAATTCTTAATACAATTTTTAATGCATTGCAGTATGACAGATGCTATTAGAACAGTTAAAACAGTTAAAACTATGTAGAGGTTCAGCTAATTAATATGCATGAAAAGATATAAAACTGCAGAATAAAAAAAAGTTCAGACTAATATTTGCATTTCTTTCTGTGGGAAATAAGAAATGCTTGCTTATAGGTCATCCAAAGTAGTATTGTTAATCTTACTTATATTAACATCTTGCATTTCCAAATGCATTCCTGTGTCCAGGCACTACTTTTTCACCTTGGTTGCAAGTATGTGTTTTACTCTTTAATTAAAACTGATTTTAAAGAATTCAGGAGAAGAACAACATATCTCATCTGAATACAAGATAGGTCTTCATTTACCTCAATGTTTTTCTTGTACCAATATTTCACAAGACTCTTCCAGCATTATTTGAGAGTTTTAAACAATTGAAAAGCCTCTCTAGACAAGTTTAAACTAAGTTTGTACCAGTCCTCATGATTCAAATTTTCTGTCACGTGCTATGAATTCCAGCTTTCTCCTTTACATAAATAATCAGAACAATTAAGAAATAAAGATAAATGAGAATGAAAGAAGTAACATGACAAATTTTTCACAAATTAAAAAAAATAATAATAAAAACTGTAGAATGTCAGAAGACACATTTCTTGATGGAAAACTGCTTAAGAAAACTGACCAGTATTATTTGGATGCTATTCCTCACTTAGCAAGCTTCATTAAACAGTGAGGGTTTGGGGTTTGTTGTGACAGAAGCACCAATATTTCAAAATCTGTATTTAAGTATTTTAAATGAAGAATGACTTTTAAAACATCATCTAATTCTCAAAAGTTAAAGCTTTGCTTTCAGATTT
>NW_011217036.1:0-629 GCF_000146605.3 Meleagris gallopavo
GGTAGCAGGAATGAGTCTACAGACAAGTCGTGCACGATGACACCACCTGCTTCTGGACTATCAGTAGTTTTTTCTCAATATTAGACACAAGTAATTAACCTAACGTTAAAAAAAAAAAAAATACCGAAAAAATAAAACGGAAAATGCAGTTAAAACAAAGCTTTTTTGTGTTGCTTATAACTACCTGATGATTATATCACAATGTACTCTAACACAGCCAAACTTGTTGTATACGCAAATATTTACTAAGAAAATACATATTAAAATGTATTTCTCTGACATGAAATTTAACTAGAAGTAACTAAGTGCTTGCATTTTTCATGCTAAGTGCTTACTTTAGCCATCAGTGTTAATATAGTATGCTTCTTTAAAGAAAAAAATGATTCTTTTTTGATAAAATATTTTGATTAAATATTAATCATGACTTTATTTAAAAAAATCAAAATTTCCTTTGCACAGTATGGATTTTTTTTCTTCAAAACTTTTTAAGCTACACAAATAGTTTCTAACGTGTCCTATTATTTTAAAGGTAACATCTTAAATGCTAAGTCCTACAGAGTACTTGAAATGCAGCCCATAAAATTAAAAGAAATATGATAATAGATTTATTTCTGCAAGATTAATGGTAG
>NW_011217037.1:0-1052 GCF_000146605.3 Meleagris gallopavo
TATTTAATTCTCTCTTTTAAGGAAGGATATATATTTTATTTAATTCTCGCTTTTAAGGAAGGAATAAAGATTAATTCCCTAAAACACCAGCCTTATACTGTCTGAAAAAATCGTACATAAAATGTCCCTTGAAAAATATCAGATTATTTCATTTAGATTTTAGATCTGATGTTATTATTCACCAAAGCATTCTTTCCAATATGCTGGGATTTAAGATTAGGAAGGAAAAATTTGCAAGATGCATCTCCCTGCAGCTCAGGCTGCAACTGGTTGAAGTAAGAAACAGTGAATTGGGCAGGTTAGGACATGAGAAAAGTGAATGAAGAGATGCTAATTTCTTTAACAGCACCTCTTTACACAGATTAAGGAAGAGAAATGCTTTGCTCTACCAGAGAGAAATGAACGTTTTCAGACTGATTACATCTTTGTCTTTTTACATCCCAAATATCTCATTTCAGAGGTAATACATTACATTACTTCATTTTAAACGTGTGTTATTTTTTTAAGATATAAATAATTTTTTTTTTTGCATCTCTTCCACTTGACTGAGAGAAAAATAATAGTAAAGTATTCTGGAGTATGAAATATAAGATCTTATGTAAAACTGTATATGCTTGTTTTTGACAAAAAAAAGCTCTGTCTAATATACATCAAACAACATGCAGGAAAGGAAGCATAATTGTACTTTTTGTCCGTACAGTGCCATGATTGCAGTAATGTTTATCCATTGTGCTTTCTCTTCAAAGGTACATTTTCTTTTGAGGGAAATTTTGTATGTTGTCACCTGAAAAAAAATGCCATCTACTGAAGGTTCTTTCTTCCTGTAATGACATTTTTTACTGCTTTTGTGGCATCTTGTAGGGTAAAAATTGGTGGTTACAACTAATTAGGAAACATTAAAATGCTATGACTCAGAAAAAGTAATGAAACTGAATTATATATTATACAAGGCATAACATCTCAGAACTACATTTTATGCTTCAAGATGGCTTCTAACTTGATCTACAAGGAATTGGCAACCTTTTAAATGTTTTAAAAAGTATTAAAAGTTA
>NW_011217038.1:0-377 GCF_000146605.3 Meleagris gallopavo
TGGGGACAAAAAGAACCCAGTATGGGGACAGGACCCTCAATATGGGGAGAAGGACCCCGATATGGGGAAAAGGACCCCCAATATGGGGACAAAGATCATCCAATGTGTGGTCAGGACCCCCAATATGGGGACAAGGACCCCCAATGTGAGTACAGGGATCCCCCAACACGTCCCTATGTGGGGACATGTGGACAGGAAGACCCCTGTAAGGGGACAGGACCACCAGTATGGGGACATGGACCCCCAAAGTGTCCCCATTTGGGGACATGGGGGCAGGAAGACCCCAGTATGGGGACAGGACCCCCAACATGGGGAAAAGGACCCCCAAAGTGAGGACAGGGATCCCCCAAAGCGTCCCTATATGGGACATGGGGACA
>NW_011217039.1:0-862 GCF_000146605.3 Meleagris gallopavo
CATGGGGCATCCATGGGGCGTCTATGGGGCATCCATAGGGCATCCATGGGGCGTCCGTGGGGCATCCATGGGGCATCCCAGAAAATAAGGAATCCATGGGGTGTCTGCGAGGCACCTATGGGGCTTCCATCAGTCATCCATAGGACATCCATGAGGCAGCCATGGGGCATCTATGGGGCATCCATGGGGTGCCCACGGGGAGTCTGTGGGGCACTCAAGAAGCATCCATGGGGCAACCAATGGGGCGCCCAAGAAGCGTCCATGGGGCAACCAAATAACATCCATGGGGCGCCCAAGAAGAATCTGTGGGGCAACCGAGAAAAATCCATGGGGCATCCAAAGAACATCCGTAGGGCACCCATAGGGCACCCAAGAAGCATCCGTGGGGCAGCCATGGGGCATCTATGGGGCATCCGAGAAGCATCCATGGAGCAATCTTGAAGATTCCGTGGGGCACCCGATGAACATCTGTGGGGCAACCAAATAACAGCCATGGGGCAGCCAAGAAGCATCCATGGGGCATCCATGGGGCACCCAAAAAGTGTTCATGGGGCATCTATGGGGCATCTGTGGGGCATCTGTGGGGCACCCATGGGGCACTGAAAAAGCATCCTTGAGGCATCCAATGGGGGCACCCAAGAAGTGTTCATGGGGCATCAATGGGGCATCAATGGGGCACCCAAGAAGCAACCATGGGGCACCCGTGGGGCATTCAATGGGGCTCCTATGGGGCACCCGTGGGGCATCCTTGGGGCACCCAAGAAGCATCCATGGGGCATCAATGGGGCACCCAAGAAGCACCCATGGGGCATCAATGGGGCACCCAAGAAGCACCCACGGGACACCCAACAGGGCACCCCAG
>NW_011217039.1:7022-9147 GCF_000146605.3 Meleagris gallopavo
AAAATCGGGGCTGAAAATCCGGAGCAGAACCAGGAATCAGAACCGGGACTGAAAATCAGGACTGAAAATCGGGGCTGAAAATCGGGGCTGAAAATCCGGAGCAGAACCAGGAATCAGAACCGGGACTGAAAATCGGGACCGAAAATCGGGGCTGAAAATCTGGAGCAGAACCGGGAGCAAAAACTGGGACTGAAAATCAGGGCTGAAAATCCGGAGCAGAACCGGGAAGCAAAACCGGGACTGAAAATCGGGACTGAAAATCGGGGCTGAAAATCGGGGCTGAAAATCCGGAGCAGAACCGGGAGCGAAAATTGGGATTGAAAATCCAGGAATCAGAAACGGAACCAAAAATTGGGACTGAAAATGGGGACTGAAAATACAGAACAGAACCAGGAGCGAAAATTGGGGCTGAAAATCTGGAGCAGAACCGGGACTGAAAATCAGGACTGAGAATCCGGAGCAGAACCAGGAATCAGAACCGGAACTGAAAATTGGGGCTGAAAATCAGGACTGAAAATATGGAGCTGAACCAGGGCTGAAAATTGGGACTGAAAATCCGGGAATCAGAACCAGAACCAAAAATTGGGACTGAAAATGGGACTGAAAATCTGGAGCAGAACTGAAACTGAAAATTGGGATTGAAAATTGGGACTGACAAATGGGACAGAAAATTGGGGCAAAAATCCGGAGCAGAACCGGGAATCAGAACCGGGAGCGAAAATTGGGACTGAAAATTCGGACCAAAAATCTGGAGTGGGACCCGAAATCAGAACCAGAACCAAAAATTGGAATTGGAAACTGGGACTAAAAAATGGAACTGAAAATACAGAGCAGAACCGGGACCCAAAATCAGGGCTGAAAATCAGAACTGAAAATCTGAAGCAGGACCGGGAATCAGAACCGGGATCCAAAATTGGGACTGAAAATGTGGAGCAGAACCGAGAAACTGAAACAGGGGTGAAAATTGGGACTGAAAATCAGGACTGAAAATACAGAGCGGAACCGGGACCTAAAATCAGCTGAAAATCAGGACTCAAATTCAGGACCGAAAATCCAGAGTGGGACCAGGAATCAGAACCGGGACCCAAAACTGGGACTGAAAATCAGGGCTGAAAAATGGGGCTGAAAATACAGAGCAGATCTGGGAACCAAAATTGGGGCTGAAAATGGGGACTGAAAATTGGGACCGAAAATCTGGAGCAGAATTGGGAATCAGAACCGGAACTGAAAACTGGGACTGAAAATCAGGGCTGAAAATACGGAGTAGAACCGGAAGCCAAAATTGGGGCAGAAAATCAGGACTGAAAATCAGGCCTGAAAATCAGGGCCAAAAATCCAGAGCAGGATTGGGAATCAGAACCAGAACCAAAAAGTGGGACTGAAAATCGGGGCTGAAAATACAGAGCTGAACCAGGACCCAAAATCAGGGCTGAAAACCAGGACTGAAAATACGGAGCAGAATTGAGGCTGAAAATTGGGACTGAAAATCCAGAGCAGGACTGGGACCCAAAATCAGGGCTGAAAACCAGGACCCTGAGGGATCTGAACACTGGGACTGAAAATGTGGAGCAGAACTGGATCTGAAAATTGAGGCTGAAAATCTGGAGCAGAACCTGGGCCCAAAATTGGGACTGAAAGTCGGGTTTGAAAATTGGGACTGAAAATACAGAGCAGAACTGGGACCCGAAGTCAAGACTGAAAATTGGGGCTGAAAATTGAGACTGAAATTTGGATCTGAAAATCCAGAACAGAACTTGGACTGAAAATTGGATCTGAAAATCTGGAGCAGAACTGGGAACCAGAACCAGAACTGAAAATTAGGACTGAAAATACGGAACAGAACTTGGACTGAAAACTGGGACTGAAGATTGGATCTGAAAATACGGAACAGAACCTGGACTGAAAATTGGGACTGAAAATATGGAACAGAACCTGGACTGAAAATCCGGACTGAAAATCTGGAGCAGAACCGGGAACCAGAACCAGAACTGAAAATCGGGGTTGAAAATTGGAACTGGAAATTGGGACTGAAAATGGGGACTGAAAATCTGGATCCCCAAAATCGGGGCCAAAACTGAAGACTGAAAATTGGGACCTCGGGGACCCCGTGGGGGCTCTATGAAAA
>NW_011217039.1:10072-11849 GCF_000146605.3 Meleagris gallopavo
TCACCCCCCCCCCGGATTGAGGCAGGGATGAAGGTGTATTAATTAACAAAGATTAATGGGACTTAATGGGAAATTACACAACTTAGCGGAAAATCAAATAGAATGGCAATTAATAGAAATTAGTGGGTACTTAATAGGAATTAATGTGTGCTAATAGGGAGTAATAGAAATTAATAGGAAACAACAGCGAGTAATGGGGAGTAATAATGATTAATCAGTGTTAATGAGCCCTGATGAGAGTTAATAGAATTAGTTGGAATTAATAGGAGCCAATAGAAATTAATGGAAATAATGCAGAGTAATGGGGAATAATTTATCTTTATTAATGAGAGTCGATGGCACTTAATAGAGCTAATTAGGATTAATAGAAATCAGTAGGAAATAATGGGGAGCAAGGGGGACTAATAGTGAGTAATCAGTATTAATGAGAAGTGATAGGAATTAATAGAATTAATTGGGATTAATAGAAACCAATAGGAAATAGTGGGGAGCAATAGGGGCTAATAACAATTAATTGGTATTAATGAGGGCCGATGGGAGTTAATAGAGTTAATTGCGATTAATAGGAATCAATTGAAAGTAATGGAAATAACGGGGAATAATAGCAATTAATCAGTATTAATGAAGAGCAATGGGAACTAATAGAATTAATTGGGATTAATACAAATCAATAGAAATTAATGGAAATAATGGGGAGTAATGGGGAATAATAATGATTTATTAGTATTAATGAGAGCTGATAGGGATTAATAACATTAATTGGGATTAAATTAATAGAGGCTAATGAGCAATTACAAGCAGTAACACAAAATAACGAGAGAGAATAAGAAATAATGATAATTAATGAGCGTTAATGAGCAGCAGTAGGAGTGGAATTAATTGGACAAATCGTTAATTGAGATTAATGGAAAATCACAGAGAGTGGTGGGAGGTAATGGGAAGTAATGAGAGTAAGAAAAATTCGAGTTAATTAATAATAATTAATAGAAAACTGAAAATTAATGGAAGGCACAAAAATTAATGGAAAGTAATAGAAAATAAAGAGAATTAATGGGGTGAAAAAAGGATTAATGGTGATTAATGGGAAGTAATGAGAGGCAAGGAGAACTGATGGGAATTAATAGGGATTAATGGCAATTAATGGAGATCAATCCCAATTAATCGGGATCAATGGGAGCAAATGGAGATTAATGAGAAATAAATGAGAATTAAAGGCGGAAATGAGAATTAAGAGAAATTAATGAGAGAAAATGAGGATTAATCACGATTGATAGGAGAACGAGAAAGAATGGCAACGGCGAATAGGGAAAATGATGAGAATTAACGAGCAATAATAAGAATTAACGAGTAATAATGGGAACTAATGAGTAATAATGGGAATTAATAGGAAACAATAGCAATTAATGGGAGTTAATGGGAAGCAAGGAGAGCTAATAGCCGATAATGGAAGTCAACGGGAAATTAGGAGAAAAAATAGAAAGTAATGAGAATTAATAGAAAATAATGAGAATTAATGAGAAATAACGAGAATTAATGATGAATAATGAGAATTAATACCCAAAAATAGGAATTAACAACGAATAGTAAGGAGAGCTAAGAAGAAAAAAACAAAGTAAATGGGAAATAAAGAACGATAAGAACCAATCACAGCGGGAAATAATGAAATAAGCGTGAATTAGTGCTAATTAGCAGGAAGCAATTAATGAAGCCTGAAGAAGCGCGAGGGAGTAATGGCGGCATCCTGCACCTTTTCTCCCGCCTTTTTTAAAGGCCGCTT
>NW_011217039.1:13746-14017 GCF_000146605.3 Meleagris gallopavo
GTGGGGACATTGGGGACATTGGGGCTGTGGGGACATTGGGGACACTGGGGCCGTGGAGACATTGGAGTCATTGGGGACATTGGGGACGCAGTGGTTGTGGGGTCCTTGGGGTTATTGGGGCTGTGGAGACATTGGAGTCATTGGGGACATTAGGACTGTGGGGACATTGGGGACATTGGGGCTGTAGGGACATTGGGGCTGTAGGGACATTGGGGCCATTGGGGCCGTGGGGCCATTGGGGCTGAGCGCATCATAGGGGCACTGGGGACTG
>NW_011217039.1:27702-29711 GCF_000146605.3 Meleagris gallopavo
GCGGTTCTGGTGTCATTTGTCACCTGGGATTGGTGTCCTTTGTCACCTGGACTGGTGTCATTTGTCACCTGGGATCGGTGTCCTTTGTCACCTGGACTGGTGTCCTTTGTCACCTGGGATCGGTGTCCTTTGTCACCTGGACTGGTGTCATTTGTCACCTGGGATCGGTGTCATTTGTCACCTGGGATCGGTGTCCTTTGTCACCTGGGATTGGTGTCATTTGTCACCTGGACTGGTGTCATTTGTCACCCAGACCAGTGTCCTTTGTCACCCAGACCGGTGTCATTTGTCACCTGGGATCGGTGTCATTTGTCACCTGAAGCAGTGTTGTCACCCAAACTGGTGTCATTTGTCACCCAGACCGGTGTCGTTTGTCACCTGGGATCAGCATCGTTTGTCACCTGGACCGGTGTCATTTGTCACCCAAACCGGTGTAATTTGTCACCCGGACCGGTGTTGTTTGTCACCTGGACTGATGTCCTTTGTCACCCGGACCGGTGTCATTTGTCACCTGAACTGGTGCAGTTTGTCACCTGGGATCAGCGTCGTTTGTCACCCGGACCGGGGTTGTTTGTCACCTGGGATCGGTGTCATTTGTCACCCAAACCGGTGTCAATTTTCACCTGCACCGGTATCGTTTGTCACCCGTACCAGTGTCGTTCGTCACCTGGATCGGTGTCATTTGTCACCCAAACCGGTGTCGTTTGTCACTCGGACCGGTGTCGTTTGTCACTTGGGATTGGTGTCATCTGTCACTCAGACCGGTGTCATTTGTCACCTGGGATCGGTGTCCTTTGTCACCCAAACCGGTGTCATTTGTCACCTGGACTGGTGTTGTTTGCCACCTGGGATCGGTGTTATTTGTCACCCGAACTGACTGGTGCAGTTTGTCACCTGGATCGGTGTCATTTGTCACCCGGACTGGTGTCGTTTGTCACTTGGGATTGGTGTCATTTGTCACCTGAACTGGTGTCGTTTGTCAACCGGACCGGTGTCGTTTGTCACCTGGGATCGGTGTCATTTGTCACCCAAACCGGTGTCAATTTTCACCCGCACCGGTGTCATTTGTCACCCGCACCGGTGTCGTTTGTCACTTGGGATTGGTGTCATTTGTCACCCAGACCGATGTCATTTGTCACCTGGGATCGGAGTCATTTGTCACCTGAACCGTTGTCATTTGTCACCCGGATCGGTGTCGTTTGTCACCTGGAACTGGTGTCGTTTGTCACCCAAACCAGTGTCAATTTTCACCCGCACTGATGTCATTTGTCACCTGGGATCGGTGTCATTTGTCACCCAGACTGATGTCATCTGTCACCTGGGATTGGTGTCATTTGTCACCCAGACCGATGTCATTTGTCACCTGGGATTGGTGTCATTTGTCACCCAGACCGATGTCATTTGTCACCTGGGATCGGTGTTGTTTGTCACCCAAACCGGTGTCAATTTTCACCCGCACCGGTGTCATTTGTCACCTGGGATTGGTGTCATTTGTCACCCAGACCGATGTCATTTGTCACCTGGGACTGGTGTCGTTTGTCACCCAAACCGGTGTCAATTTTCACCCGCACCGGTGTCATTTGTCACCCAGACCGATGTCATTTGTCACCCAAACCGGTGTCAATTTTCCCCCGCGCCGCTGTCGTTCGTCACCTGGGATCGGCGTCGTTTGTCACCCGGTGTCACAGACAGACGTTGATCTGCTTTGCGAGCTCCCTTTCGAGGTCGAGGATGAGAGCATCGAAGTCTTTGAGGTTCAGCCTCGGACCGAAGGACGCTTCCGGATCGTCCCCCAGACCGAAATCGGTCACAAAAAGGGTCCGGCGGTTCGCGAGCCGGTTGTCACCGTCACCGGTTGTCACCTCGTCGCATCCACCCAGCTGGATGCTCCAATCGCCGGCGTAGCGGTTGCTGGGGGGGCTTTCGGGACCCCTGGGGCGATGGCGGGCAACCACGGCTGTGTCCAGCAGCTCCAGGCGGAGGGGGGGCTGAGGTGGGGGGGTGGGCGG
>NW_011217039.1:31173-32779 GCF_000146605.3 Meleagris gallopavo
CCCCCCCCTCCAGCCCCGGTGCCACCAAGAAGGGCCGCTCTCTCAGCAAAGTGAAATCCCCCGGCACCGTGCGGCGCCTCTCCATGAAGATGAAGAAACTCCCGGAGCTTCGGAGGAAGCTGAGCCTTCGCAGCCCTCGGTCGAGGGGACAGGAGGGCAGCACTTCTCCTTCCGACTCCCGCAAGGAATCCAGCAACGTCATCAGCCGTTACCACCTGGACACCAGCGTGGCTTCGTTGCCTCGAACCAAAGCAACCAGCAAAGGCGGTTATCTGAGCGACGGCGACTCGCCGGAGCTGCCGGCCAAAAGCGGGGCACGGGGCGAACCCGAGGACGGGGAAAACGGGTTGGATGCGGCTTCGTTCAAACCTTACAGCTGCGGGGAGCTGCCGCGGGGAGGGCAGAGCATCTCCGGTTTGGTCAACGTGCATCTCTACGGCGTCAGGGATTTGAAACCTCCCGAAACGCGGGAGGTTTTCTGTGTGCTGCAGGTGGACGCGGCCAACAGGGCTCGGACGGCTCTGCTGCCTTGCAAGGCGGCTTTCCTCGGCCTCAATCACACCTTCAACCTGGAGCTGGAAGGTGCGCAGCTGCTCAAGGTGATCGTTTTCTCCTGGGATCCTTCGTCCTGCCGGAACAGGCTGTGCTGCCACGGCACCGTGGTGCTGCCCCACATCTTTCGGGGTGAGTCGTTAGCAGGGAATCCGCTTTTGGGGTCGGAGGGCGTGGATTTAAGGTGTGGGGTTCGCAGGGTCACAGGGCGGGCGGGGTTGGAAGGAGTCGGGTCAGAAAAAAAGGGGGGAGAGCGAAGCGGGCATCGGTGGGGATGCGCGGCTGGAGAGCAGGGCTGTAAGAAAGCAGGTGAGGCTGAAAGGAAAGCAAACGGAGAGCCTTGCGTCCAGGGAGGAAGAACGGCCCCCACGGTCGGGATGAGCTGCTGGAGAGGAGCTCTGCTGGGAGGGACCTGGGGGTCCTGGTGGGCGACGGGTTGGCCGTGAGCCGGCGGCGTTGCCCTGGTGGCCGAAAGGGCCGAGGGGATTTTGGGGGGCGGTGGTGGAGGGAGGGGATCCTCCCAGAATCCCGGGATGGTTGGGGTGGAAGGATGGAGGATGGAGCTTATCAGCTCCATCAATGATACCAGCAGGGTTACAGGGGGGGGTGATGCCCAGCCAGGTGTTGCCCAGCTGATCCCTTATCAGCTCCATCAATGATACCAGCAGGGTTACAGGTGTTTGCCCAGCTGATCCCTTATCAACCCCCTGTGCCACGCAGGGCCACCAACCTCCCCGCTGAACGCCATCCCAGCTGCCCAGCCAGGCTGGCCTCAAACGCCTCCAGGGACGGACGGGGCATCACAGCCTCTCTGGGCAGCTGCTCCAGCACCTCTCACAGCAAACAGCTTCCCCTCAATCTGCCCTCCCTCACCTTCCAGCCGTTCCCCTGGTCCTGCCGCCATCTCCCCTTTCCCAGAGCTGATCCCCTCCTGCCTGCGGGCTCCCTGTAGGTCCTGCAGGCTGCGCTGAGCTCAGCCCCAGCCTTCTTTTCTCCGTGCTGAACCAGCCCAGCTCCCTCAGCCCGTCCTCACAGTGGAGGTGCTGCAGCCCCC
>NW_011217040.1:0-353 GCF_000146605.3 Meleagris gallopavo
CTGGTTGTTTTCTTGGTCGCTGTCGCGGCGGTTCTGGTGTCATTTGTCACCTGGGATCGGTGTCCTTTGTCACCCAGACCGGTGTCATTTGTCACCTGGGATCGGTGTCCTTTGTCACCTGGACTGGTGTCCTTTGTCACCCGGACCGGTGTCCTTTGTCACCTGGGATCGGTGTCCTTTGTCACCTGGACTGGTGTCATTTGTCACCTGGGATTGGTGTCCTTTGTCACCTGGGATCGGTGTCCTTTGTCACCCGGACCGGTGTCCTTTGTCACCTGGGATCGGTGTCCTTTGTCACCTGGACTGGTGTCCTTTGTCACCCGGACCGGTGTCCTTTGTCACCTGGGATCGGT
>NW_011217041.1:0-757 GCF_000146605.3 Meleagris gallopavo
AATAAGAAGAAAAATGAGAACAATTAGAAGAATAATGTATTATTCTAACTATGCGAAAGACTGTTTAATAATAATAGTAATAAAATAATAATAATAAAAATATAATAAAAAGGACAATTATACAAATAATGTATTGATTATAATTACAAGAAAGATGATTTAATAACAATAGTAATAAAGTAATACTAATAAAAATATAATGATAATCCATCCAGATCTGACATTCGGTGCCCCAAAAATTGTCAGGTGGGGGAGAAAAAATGATAAATATGATTTAATATTAATATTAATAAAATAAGAAAAATAAGAACAATTATAATGTATTGATTATAAGACAGATTGTTTAATAAAAATATTAATAAAATAATAATAAAAATATAATAATAATAAGAATTAAAAGAATAATGCATTTTTCTAAATATGAGAAAGATAATTTAATAATAATAGTAATAAAATAATAATAATAAGACTATAATAAGAACAATTATAAGAATACTGTATTATTCTAATTATCCGAAAGATGATTTAATAATAATAGTAACAAAAATAGTAATAAATAAAAATATAATAATAAGAAGAATTTTAAAAAATAATGTATTGATTATAACTATAAGATAATTTAATAACAATAGTAATAAAATAATAATAATAAAAATATAATGATAATCCATCCAGATCTGACATTCGGTGCCCCAAAAATTGTCAGGTGGGGGAGAAAAAATGATAAACATTATTTAATAATAGTATTAATAAGAAC
>NW_011217042.1:0-1018 GCF_000146605.3 Meleagris gallopavo
CCCCCAGGCAGATTGACACTTCCTGCCAACTTGGTAGTCATCTGCAAGTCATGGATGATGGCAAATGCCTTTTGAGGGTGGTTAAAGCAGTGGGAACAAAACAACTGGCAACAGAGGGGTTAACCTGTATGGGCTGCTGAACTGGGCAAAGACATTGCTGCCCAAATAAAGAATATGTTTGTAAAGGTGTGCCATGTGGATGCTCATGTGCCCAAGAGTCGGGCTACTGAAGAACAACAAAATAACCATCAGGTAGACAGAGCTGCCAAACCAGAGGTGGCTCAAATAGACCTGGACTGGCAGAACAAGAGGGAATTATTTCTGGCTCGGTGGGCCCAGGAGACCTCAGGCAATCAAGGAAGGGACATGAAATATAAGAGGGCAACAGACCGAGGGGTGGACTTAACTATGGACACTATTGCACAGATTAATCATGACTGTGACACTTGTGCCTTAAGTAAACAAGCCAAGAGGATGAAACCTCTCTGTGGGGAAGGGCGATGGCGAAAGTACAAATATGGGGAGGTGTGGCACGTTGATTCTATCACCTTCTACTGCACTATTCCATGTGCAGCTAAACTTTGTGATGTTATCAGAAATCAAAGCAAGCCTTGTGTTACTTCACATCTTTATGAGAGGAAGAGAAAGAAAAGAGAGAGACAGAGTTGTGGGGAGGGGAGAGAGGGACAGAGAAAGCGATCAGAGGTCTGGGTCCCAGCTTTGATCCAGCCAACTGAGGTGAGGAGTGCTTGGCTTGTAAGTGTGCTTGTTCCATGGTTTTGTATCATGGAAGTCTCAAAACAGAACCTCAAGGATCTCGCTGGCATCCTTCTTTGGCTCCTCGGTTTACAGGTGTGCCATCCAGGGCTGTGGTGAGTTGGCAATAAACAACTCCATCACAATCAAGTTTGCAGTCAGAACTTCCTACAGCACAACGGGAACATTTTGGGCAAAGCAAAGCTGTCTCATTTTCCATAGGATTCCCTCCTCCCCCAGGTCTGCAGCCTTCAGCCTGTTG
>NW_011217043.1:0-1014 GCF_000146605.3 Meleagris gallopavo
ATCAACTTTTGAAAGACCGTATCGTAAAGTTGGAGCAAGAATGTGGCATACTAACAGGGAAGAAATGAATTCTGTATCTTCCAATAGGTCAAGTTCATGACATTTCAATAAACAATGACCAGACTCCTGAATCAACAGTCTTTGTTGATCAGGAAAATAAAAAATCTAAATTAGATCTCAAATCTCCAGTTTTGACAGATCCACTAGAAGTCCATCCTGTCATAACTGAAAAAAAAAACAAAAAAAGTACAGGACAGACTAGCAGGGGTGCCGCCTGATCAGTGGCCCCCTGCGCTGGCACATTTGCACGTAACAACCTGGCCATACACGGCAACAGAGTTGATGGATTTAGTACAGCGATTTCAGCAGAAACCTAGAGGAAGTGTGCCAACTTGGTTATTAAGACTGTGGGATTCTGGGGCAGAAAGTGTTTTGGTGAATGGCCCAGAAATAGCCAAGTTGGCCACCATGACTGTCCATCCTGCTCTCAGGCAGAGGTTATATGCGGATAACCAATATCTTGATGAAAACCATTCTATAATAGAATGGTTAATGGTGGTCTGCTGTATGGTATGGCCAAATAAATCTGATATACCTCTACATACAGGGATGTGGTCCTCCATGGAGAACCTTCAAAACTATATCCGCGATCTAGGCATAAGGGAAACAATTTATGAAGACACGGTCCAGATGGGACCGGAGGCCCTATGTAGAATTAATGATTTATTGGTCCTGAAAAAATATTCAGAGAGTTATGGCATTGGTGGACACTGGAGCAGAAACATCAATTATCTACAGAGATCTGACCAAATTTGATGGAGACAGAGTGATGATTGGTGGTTTTGGGGGACAGACTATTCCTGTCAACCAAACATGGTTGAAATTGGGGGTTGGGCGTCTCCCACCCTGGGAGTATAAGGTATCTATTGCCCCAGTCCAGGAATCATCTTGGGCACAGATATTCTATGGGGTCTGGCTCTCCAGACAACTGTGGGAGAGTTCAGACTTCGACAG
>NW_011217044.1:0-1289 GCF_000146605.3 Meleagris gallopavo
GCAGTTCTCTTCTTCCCCCCCCCTCCCGCACCGTTTCCTCCTATCTCTGTATCTCAGCCTTATCTCCACGGGACACACTGCTCCCTTATCTCCGTCTGCCCTGCAGCCAAACCGCGGCCCCACAGCTCTGTGCCCCACGGTCACCCAACAGTTCCGTCATCTCGCACCCAACGAGACCCAGCATCCCTTCACCCCGACCCCTATGGGGACACCGCAGCCCTGGGACCCAGCATCCCTTCACCCCGACCCCTATGGGGACACCGCAGCCCTGAGACCCAGCATCCCTTCATCCCACTCCCCCACTGGGACACCATAATGAGACCCAAAAACCCCTTCACCCCAATAGGACACCACAACAAGACCCAAAACTCCTCCACCCCATTCCTCTATGGGACACCACAGCCCTGACACCCAACAGCCCTTCACCCCATTCCCCACTGGGACACCACAGTGACACCCAACTGTCCCTCCATCCCACTGGGACACCATAATGAGACCCAAAAACCTCTCCATCCCACTGGGACACCATAATGAGACCCAAAAACCTCTCCATCCCACTGGGACACCATAATGAGACCCAAAAACCCCTTCACCCCAACAGGACACCACAACCACGAGACCCAACGCCGCTTTCTCCCCACAACCTGGAGACCCAATGACCCCTTCACCCCATTCCCCACTGGGACACCGCAGTGAGACCTCACAGCCCTCCTCCTCACCCCGCTGGGACACCACAACCACAGGGCCCAATGGGTCCCTTTTTCCATCAGCCCTGAGACCCAACACCTCTTCACCCCAATCCCCTTTGGGACACCACTACACCCAAGGATCTCTTCACCCCAATGGGACACCGCAACCCCGCTCCCAATGAGACAACCCCACTGAGACCCAACACCCCTTCTCCTCACCCCCATTGACACCCAGTGTCCCCTCCAGCCCGATCCCATTGGGACACCCTATTGGGACCCAACGACCCCACTCTTCATTGGGTACCACAATGAGACCCAACACCCCTTCTCCCCAACCCCATTGGCACCCAACGACCCCTTCTCATCCCTATTGACACCCAACCACCCCTCTGTCCCCCACTGGCACCCAATGGGACACCGCAATGAGACCCAACACCCCATCTCCTCATCCCCATCGGCACCCAACGACCCCTTCTCCTCAACCCCACTGGCACCCAAGGACCCTTTTGCCCCCATTGACACCCAAGGACCCTTTTGCCCCCATTGACACCCAAGGACCCTTTTGCCCCCATTGACACCCAAGGACCCTTTTGCCCCCCA
>NW_011217045.1:0-344 GCF_000146605.3 Meleagris gallopavo
CAACCCCTATGGGGACACCGCAGCCCTGGGACCCAGCATCCCTTCACCTCGACCCCTATGGGGACACCGCAGCCCTGAGACCCAGCATCCCTTCATCCCAACCCCTATGGGGACACCGCAGCCCTGGGACCCAGCATCCCTTCACCCCAACCCCTATGGGGACACCGCAGCCCTGGGACCCAGCATCCCTTCACCCCGACCCCTATGGGGACACCGCAGCCCTGAGACCCAGCATCCCTTCACCCCGACCCCTATGGGGACACCGCAGCCCTGGGACCCAGCATCCCTTCACCCCGACCCCTATGGGGACACCGCAGCCCTGGGACCCAGCATCCCTTCACCCC
>NW_011217046.1:0-598 GCF_000146605.3 Meleagris gallopavo
GTATTGCGTCATGTGGGTTTTGTGGCGTCATTTGGGGTGTGTGGTGTCACATGGGGTGTGTGACGTCACTTATGGGCGAGTGACGTCACTTGGGGGTTGTGATGTCACATGGGGTGTGTGACGTCACTTTTTTTGGGTTATGACGTCAAATGGGGGTGTGTGACATCATTTTGGGTGTGTGACGTCACATGGGGTGTGTGACGTCACTTTTTTGGGTTATGACGTCACATGGGTCGGTGTGACGTCACATGGGGTGTGTGACGTCACTTGGGGGTTCTGACGTCACATGGGTCGGTGTGACGTCATTTTAGGGGTGTTAGGTCATTTTGAGTTTCTTACGTCACATGGCAGGTGTGACTTGACTCGGAGTGTGTGACGTCAAATGGGGATGTGTGACATCATTTTGGGGGTGTGACGTCATTTTCTAGGTTGTGACGTCACATGGCGTGTGTGACATCATTTTTCGGGTGTGTGACGTCATTTTGGGCGTGTGATGTCACTTGGGTGTTGTGACGTCATTTTAGGGGTGTGAGGTCATTTTGAGTTTGTGACGTCACATGGCAGGTGTGACTTCATTCGGAGTGTGTGACGTCAAATG
>NW_011217047.1:0-318 GCF_000146605.3 Meleagris gallopavo
CGAATGGGGTGTGTGACGTCATTTTAGGGGTGTGTGACGTCATTTTGGGGGTATTGCGTCACAAAGGGTGTGTGACGTCATTTTGGGGGAGTGAGGTCATTATGAGTTTGTGACGTCACATGGCAGGTGTGACTTCATTCGGAGTGTGTGACTTCAAATGGGGATGTGTGACATCATTTTGGGGGTGTGACGTCATTTTTTGGGTTGTGACGTCACATGGTGTGTGTGACATCATTTTTCGGGTGTGTGACGTCATTTTGGGCGTGTGATGTCACTTGGGTGTTGTGACGTCACTTGGGGTGTGTGACGTCACTTTTT
>NW_011217048.1:0-1856 GCF_000146605.3 Meleagris gallopavo
GTGACGTCATTATGGGGGTGTGACATCACATGTGGTGGTGTGAAGTCACATGGGGTGTGTGACGTCATTTTAGGGGTGTGAGGTCATTTTGGGGTGTGTGATGTCACAATGGGTGTGTGACGTCATTTTAGACGTGTGACGTCATTTTGAGTTTTTGACGTCAAATGGCAGGTGTGACTTCATTCCGAGTGAGTGACGTCAAATGGGGGTGTGTGACATCATTTTGGGCGTGTGACGTCACATGGGGTGTGTGACTTGATTTTTTGTGTTATGACGTGAAATGGGTGGGTGTGACATCACATGGGGTGTGTGACGTCACATGGGGATTGTGACGTTATTATGGGTTGCGACATCACATGGGAGGGTGTGACGTCACATGGGGTGTGTAACGTCATTTTAGGGGTGTGTGACGTGATTTTGGGGATGTTACATCACATAGGGGTTTTGTGATGTCACATGGGATGTGTGACGTCATTTTAGGGGTGTGTGACGTCATTTTGGGCGTGTGATGTCAAATGGGAGTTGTGATGTCACATGGGGTGTGTGACGTCACTTTTTTGGGTTATGACGTTAAATGCGTGCGTGTGACATCACATCGGGTGTGTGACGTCACATGGGAGTTTTGACGTCATTATCGGGGTGTGACATCACATGTGGTGGTGTGACGTCACATGGGTTGTGTGACGTCATTTTAGGGGTGTGTGACGTGATTTTGTGGTTGTTGCGTCACATGGGGGTTTTGACGACACATGGGGTGTGTGATGTCACATGGGGGTTGTGACGTCATTTGGGGTGTGTGATGTCACTATGAATGTGTGACGTCATTTTAGGCGTGTGAGGTCATTTTGAGTTTGTGACGTCACCTGCCAGGTGTGACTTCATTCGAAGTGTGTGACGTCACATGGGGGTGTGTGACATCATTTTGGGCGTGTGACGTCACATGGGGGCTGTGACGTCACATGGGGTGTGTGACGTCATTTTTTGGGTTATGGCGTCAAATGGGTGGGTGTGACATCACATGGGAGGGTGTGACGTCACATGGGTGTGTGACGTCATTTTAGTGGTGTGACGTCACATGGGTTTTGTGACGTCATTTGGGGTGTGTGATGTCACATGTGGTGTGTGACGTCATATTGGGCGTGTGGCGTCACATGTGGTGGTCTGAAGTCTCATGGGGTGTGTGACGTCATTTTAGGGGTGTGTGATGTGATTTTGGGGATATTTCGTCACGTGGGGATTGTGACATCACATGGGCTGCGTGATGTCACATGGGGTGCGTGACGTCATTTTCGGTGTGTGATATCACAGTGGGTGTGTGATGTCATTTTAGGGGTGTGTGACGTCATTTAGGGGTGTGTGTTGTCACAGTTGGTGTGTGACGTCATTTTAGGGGTGTGAGGTCATTTTGAGTTCGTGACGTCACCTGGCAGGTGTGACTTCATTCGGAGTGTGTGACGTCAAATGGGGAGTGTGACATCATTTTGGGGGTGTGACGTCACATGGGGGTTGAGACGTCACTTGGTGTGTGTGATGTCATTTTTTGGGTTATGACGTCAAATGTGTGGGTGTGAGATCACATGGGGTGTGTGACGTCACATGGGGGTTGTGACGTTATTATGCGTGTGTGACATCACTTTGGGGGTGTGACGTCACATGGGGTATGTGACGTCATTTTCGGGGTGTGTGATGTGATTTTGGGGATGTTGCGTAACATGGGGTTTGTGACGTCACATAGGCTGCGTGATGTCACATGGGGTGCGTGACGTCATTTTCGGTGTGTGATATCACAATGGGTGTGTGACGTCATTTTAGGGGTGTGAGGTCATTTAGGGTTTTGTGACGTCACATGGCAGGTG
>NW_011217049.1:0-684 GCF_000146605.3 Meleagris gallopavo
GTGACGTCATTATGGGGGTGTGACATCACATGTGGTGGTGTGAAGTCACATGGGGTGTGTGACGTCATTTTAGGGGTGTGAGGTCATTTTGGGGTGTGTGATGTCACAATGGGTGTGTGACGTCATTTTAGACGTGTGACGTCATTTTGAGTTTTTGACGTCAAATGGCAGGTGTGACTTCATTCCGAGTGAGTGACGTCAAATGGGGGTGTGTGACATCATTTTGGGCGTGTGACGTCACATGGGGTGTGTGACTTGATTTTTTGTGTTATGACGTGAAATGGGTGGGTGTGACATCACATGGGGTGTGTGACGTCACATGGGGATTGTGACGTTATTATGGGCTGCGACATCACATGGGAGGGTGTGACGTCACATGGGGTGTGTAACGTCATTTTAGGGGTGTGTGACGTGATTTTGGGGATGTTGCATCACATGGGGGTTTTGTGACGTCACATGGGATGTGTGACGTCATTTTAGGGGTGTGTGACGTCATTTTAGGCGTGTGATGTCAAATGGGAGTTATGATGTCACATGAGGTGTGTGACGTCACTTTTTTGGGTTATGACGTTAAATGCGTGCGTGTGACATCACATGGGGTGTGTGACGTCACATGGGAGTTTTGACGTCATTATTGGGGTGTGACATCACATGTGGTGGTGTGACGTCACATGGGTTGTGTGA
>NW_011217049.1:704-840 GCF_000146605.3 Meleagris gallopavo
CATTTTAGGGGTGTGTGACGTGATTTTGTGGTTGTTGCGTCACATGGGAGTTTTAACGACACATGGGGTGTGTGATGTCACATGGGGGTTGTGACGTCATTTGGGGTGTGTGATGTCACTATGAATGTGTGACGTC
>NW_011217050.1:0-680 GCF_000146605.3 Meleagris gallopavo
AGCTCAAGGCACTACAGAGCTGACACACATCTTTATTCTTCAGCTGAAGAAACATCAGTTTCTATGGTCCCCCTTGTAAATGGCATCAGAAGCAGCCTGGTGCCATGCCAGCTCCCTGGGCTGTCCAGCACACTCACATGCAGCTGCAAATGCAGCACAGGGCCTTCAGGAAAGCCATGCCCAGGAGTGTTTGTGCTGCTTGGACAACCCTGAGTCCCACAGTGGGTCTAATGCCCGTGTGCCACATTCTGAAGACAAATACCACAGATGCACAACACAGCCAGGCTAAGACTAATGATACTTTCATATTAGGAAGTTTACTTATGTGTTTTTATGCTGATGAGAACACCAACACATACTGCGTTTGAAATCATAGTATTCTTGCAGGCCTGAGTTCTTTTGGATCACAAGGACATGGTTAAATGGCTTCCACTACTGGACTATAGCACAAGGGGCATACAGAGTCTTTGTGACGGATGGGTGAGGAGACAAGGCAGGGCCACTGCCCTCTGTGAGAGTGCACTGAGCTCTTCCTGGGGATGGCAGAGCAGCCAGGTCAGAGCGAATGGAAATGGCAAACAGAGGAGACCAGCAGTGTCTGTTTCTGGTTTCCTGATAAGGAAGAGCAAGTGGAAGGTGCTCTCTGCAGGCAGATGAGAGCCTCATGCTGTCAGGCCCTT
>NW_011217051.1:0-339 GCF_000146605.3 Meleagris gallopavo
GCCAGCTCCCTGGGCTGTCCAGCACACTCACATGCAGCTGCAAATGCAGCACAGGGCCTTCAGGAAAGCCATGCCCAGGAGTGTTTGTGCTGCTTGGACAACCCTGAGTCCCACAGTGGGTCTAATGCCCGTGTGCCACATTCTGAAGACAAATACCACAGATGCACAACACAGCCAGGCTAAGACTAATGATACTTTCAAATTA
Source organism: Meleagris gallopavo (assembly GCF_000146605.3). Taxonomy (NCBI): domain Eukaryota; kingdom Metazoa; phylum Chordata; class Aves; order Galliformes; family Phasianidae; genus Meleagris; species Meleagris gallopavo. The sequence continues at coordinate 206 of NW_011217051.1, forward strand.
GGAAGTTTACTTATGTGTTTTATGCTGATGAGAACACCAACACACACTGCGTCATGCGTCACGTGATGCAATTGATAGAACAAGTAAAACACAGTGATCAACTGCATGCCTTGTACCAAACTGAATCTAATGAG
>NW_011217052.1:0-1222 GCF_000146605.3 Meleagris gallopavo
GCAAAATATGACAATATCTCCAAGTCATAGTAATTTTCTCCCCCCAAACTATTATATATTCTGCCACAAATCCCAGTTTTCTCCCCAAAAATACACCATTTTCTGCCAGGAACTGCAGTTTTCTACCCAGAAATATGATATTTTCTACCAGAAATCCCAGTTTTCTCCCAGAAATACGAGAGTTTCTACCACAAATGCCAGTTTTCTGCCCGAAAGTATGACATTTTCTGGCAGGAACTGCAGTTTTCTCCCGGAAATATGACATTTTCTCCCAGAAAAATCCGTTTTCTCCCCAAAAATACGGCAATATCTCCCAGAAACACCCGTTTTCTCCAAGAAATATGACATTTTCTCCCAGAAATACCCGTTTTTCTCCCCCAAAAAATACGACATTTTCTCACTGACATAGGTGTTTTCTCCAAAGAAATAAAACATTTCCTCCCCGAAATACCAGTTTTCTCCCAGAAATAGGACATTTTCTCAATGAACTTGCTGTTTTCTCAGAAATACCTGTTTTCTCCCAGAAATAGGACATTTTTCAACCAGAAACATGACATCTTCCAGAAATACCTGTCGCCTGCCTAGAAATATGACATTTTTCCCCAGAAGTTGCAGGATTCTCCCCTGATATATGACATTTTCTCCTAGGAATAACAGTTTTCTCCAATAATAGATGATGTTTTCTCCCAGACATACAAGCTTTCTCCCAGAAATAGGATATTTTGTGCCAGAAATACCAGTTTTCTCCTGACAAACCCAATGTTTTCTACCAGAAATTCCAGTTTAGTCCCCAAAAATATGGTATTTTCTCCCAGAAATACCAGTTCTCTGCCCAGAAACATGACTTTTTCTCCCGGATATACCAGTTTTCTTCCTCAAAATATGACCTTTTCTCCCAGAAATATCCGTTTTCTTCCCAAAAATATGGCAATGTCTCTCAGAAATATCAGCTTTCTCCCAGAAATAGGATATTTTGTGCCAGATATACCAGTTTTCTCACCAAATCTCAACGTTTTCTACCAGAAAACCCTGTTTTCTCCCGGAAATAGGACATTGTCTCACAGAAATACCAGTTCTCCCGCCAAAAATATGACATTTTCTCCAAGAAATTGGAGATTTCCCCCCCAAAATATGACATTTCCTCCCAGAAACTGCAGTATTCTCCCCAGAAATATCACGTTTTCTCCCAGAAACGCCACATTTCTCCATGAAAGATGACATT
>NW_011217053.1:0-458 GCF_000146605.3 Meleagris gallopavo
TACGGCAATATCTCCCAGAAACACCCGTTTTCTCCAAGAAATATGACATTTTCTCCCAGAAATACCCGTTTTCTCCCCAAAAAATACGACATTTTCTCACTGACATAGGTGTTTTCTCCAAAGAAATAAAACATTTCCTCCCCGAAATACCAGTTTTCTCCCAGAAATAGGACATTTTCTCAATGAACTTGCTGTTTTTTCTCAGAAATACCTGTTTTCTCCCAGAAATAGGACATTTTTCAACCAGAAACATGACATCTTCCAGAAATACCTGTCGCCTGCCTAGAAATATGACATTTTTCCCCAGAAGTTGCAGGATTCTCCCCTGATATATGACATTTTCTCCTAGGAATAACAGTTTTCTCCAATAATAGATGACGTTTTCTCCCAGACATACAAGCTTTCTCCCAGAAATAGGATATTTTGTGCCAGAAATATACCAGTTTTCTCCTGACAAA
>NW_011217054.1:0-944 GCF_000146605.3 Meleagris gallopavo
CTGTCTCTCTAGCACCACTGCCCACTTGTAGGAGCTCCCTGTGTCCCAGGAGCCCAGAACAGCTCAGCAGCAGAGGATGTCATTTCTATCCTCCCCACTGATTTCCCCTGAGATGTCCCTGGGTCTCCATGGCCAGCTCCTGAAGACAACAGTGTCATGACTGTACTTTGAAATCTGCTGAATTAGCCACCAAATGTCCAGTGGACAGTGACCAATTACAGACATATGGTTAGTCCTACCAGTGTGTGTTTGCTGAAACAAAGGGCACACAGACAAGGACAGAGAGGGGTGGACTTCCCATGTGCAGGGCAGTGATCCAGCTGAGGCATGCGGGCATCTCATCCCTGCAGCTGAAATGAGAGGGACCTGGGCGTCCTGGTGGACGACAGGTTGGCCATGAGCCAGCAGTGTGCCCTCGTGGCCAAAAAGGCCAATGGCATTCTGGGGTGCATTAAGAAGAGGGTGTCCAGCAGGTCGAGGGAGGTGATCCTCCCCTCTGCTCTGTCCTGGTGAGGCCTCATCTGGAGTACTGTGTCCAGTTCTGGGCTCCCCAGTACAAAAAAGACAGGGATCTCTTGGAAAGAGTCCAGCGGAGGGCCAGGGCCTGGAGCATCTCCCCTATGAAGAAAGGCTGAGTGAACTGGGTCTGTTCAGCCTGGAGAAAAGACGACTGAGAGGGGACCTGATCCAGGTTTATAAATATCTGAGGTGTGGCGGCCATAGCGGTGAGGCCAGTCTCTTTTCAGTGGTACGTGAGACAGGACGAGGGGAAACGGTCATAAACTGCAGCATAGGAAGTTTCGCACGAATGTGCGTAAGAACTTCTTCACGGTGAGGTGACGGAGCACTGGAACAGGCTGCCCAGGGAGGTTGTGGAGTCTCCTTCTCTGGAGATATTCAAGTCTCGCCTGGACGCCTACCTGTGCGACCTGGTGTAGGAACCT
>NW_011217055.1:0-1096 GCF_000146605.3 Meleagris gallopavo
ATATATTCTGGATCGAAATGGTCTTTCTGCAGTAAAATGCCAAAAGTCTGGGAGTAAGTGTCATGATGAGGAATGTAATGGAGTGTAATTGGGAGGAACTGGGAGGAATTTCTCGGAGTCGTGGTCTTTGTGGGTGCATATGTCCCATTTAGGGAAGGAAAGGAGTATTTCTTAGCAGAACTGCCATAGCATTTAGGGAAAATGTCCTATCCTTGGGAGACAAGTGGTATTAGTGGGAGAAGATGTCCTATTCTTGGTTGCAAGTGTCCAATTTGGTCTTGTCATCTAGTCTTTTTGGGAGAAAACGTGCGGTAGTTTGAAGAAAACAGGTATGCCTGGGAGAAAATACCATCTTTTTGGAAGCACAGGCCCAATTTCCAAGTGAAATGTGGTATTTCTGGGAGAAAATGACAAGTACGTGGGAGAAAAGTGGACAATTGTGGGAAAGACTGACTTCTCTTGGAGGGCAAGTGTGGTATTTTTGGTGTGAAAAGGGGTCCTTTGGGGAGAAAACGGGGTGTAGATGGGAGAAAATGTCCTGTTGAGGAGTGCCTAGCAGTATTTTTGAGAGAAAAGGGAAGGTACTTGTCAGAAAAGTGCTCTTTCTGGGAGAGAGTAGCATAGTTGGTTGGAAAATGCCACCCATTGTGAGAAAGCTGCTTTGTTTCCGGGAGAAAATAGCATTCTCTGGGGAGAAGATGTCCTGTTTTGGATGGAAAGTAGTACTTGTGGGAGAAGCTGTCCAATGTTTGGGCCCAAGGTAGCATTACTGGGAGGTAATGTCATTGTATTGGAGAAGGGAGGTATTTGTTGGGGAGAATGTGTCGTTTTGGAAGCCAACGGTGTACTTTGGGGGGAAAAAGCGTCCTTTCTGGGAGAAAGTGTTCTAGTTTGGGGAGAAAGTGTCATAGTGCGGAGTGTGGTGTAGCAGATTAGGGGGAATTGGGAGGTATTCCTAAGAGAACTGTCATTTCTGGGTGAAAAGGTCTTATGTGGGGGGGAAAAGGTGAGGAATGTGTGAGAAAGCTGGTGTTTCTGGGAGTAAATGCCATCTTTTGGGGGCTAGAAATGGTCTTTCTGGTGGGACGTGCCACAT
>NW_011217056.1:0-578 GCF_000146605.3 Meleagris gallopavo
ACGGGGTGTAGGTGGGAGCAAATGTCCTGTTGAGGAGTGCCTAGCAGTATTTTTTGAGAGAAAAAGGGAAGGTACTTGTCAGAAAAAGTGCTCTTTCTGGGAGAGAGTAGCATAGTTGGTTGGAAAATGCCACCCATTTGTGAGAAAGCTGCTTTGTTTCCGGGAGAAAATAGCATTCTCTGGGGAGAAGATGTCCTGTTTTGGATGGAAAAGTAGTACTTGTGGGAGAAGCTGTCCAATGTTTGGGCCCAAGGTAGCATTACTGGGAGGTAATGTCATTGTATTGGAGAAGGGAGGTATTTGTTGGGGAGAATGTGTTCGTTTTGGAAGCCAACGGTGTACTTTGGGGGGAAAAAGCGTCCTTTCTGGGAGAAAGTGTTCTAGTTTGGGGAGAAAGTGTCATAGTGCGGAGTGTGGTGTAGCAGATTAGGGGGAATTGGGAGGTATTCCTAAGAGAACTGTCATTTCTGGGTGAAAAAGGTCTTATGTGGGGGGGAAAAGTGAGGAATGTGTGAGAAAGCTGGTGTTTCTGGGAGTAAATGGCCATCTTTTGGGGGCTAGAAATGGGTCTTTCTGGT
>NW_011217057.1:0-1111 GCF_000146605.3 Meleagris gallopavo
AGGAATTTCTCGGAGTTCGTGGTCTTTGTGGGTGCATATGTCCCATTTAGGGAAGGAAAGGAGTATTTCTTAGCAGAACTGCCATAGCATTTGGGAAAATGTCCTATCCTTGGGAGAGAAGTGGTATTAGTGGGAGAAGATGTCCTATTCTTGGTTGCAAGTGTCCAATTTGGTCTTGTCATCTAGTCTTTTTGGGAGAAAACGTGCGGTAGTTTGAAGAAAACAGGTATGCCTGGGAGAAAATATCATCTTTTTGGAAGCACAGGCCCAATTTCCAAGTGAAATGTGGTATTTCTGGGAGAAAATGACAAGTACGTGGGAGAAAAGTGGACAATTGTGGGAAAGACTGACTTCTCTTGGAGGGCAAGTGTGGTATTTTTGGTGTGAAAAGGGGTCCTTTGGGGAGAAAACGGGGTGTAGATGGGAGCAAATGTCCTCTTGAGGAGTGTCTAGGAGTCCTGTTCCTTGTGCGTGCATATGTACAATTTGCTTCCAGAAGAACTGTTTTTTCTTAGGTAGACTTCATGTTTCATCCACTTAATACTTCATCACAATTCCAAAGGGGACTTTTTCCTACCAAAGTAGGACATTTCCTCCCAGAAATACCGGCTAGATTACACGATCAAATGGGACAGTTGCAACCACAACCTCATAACGCAGAAAGCGGCATTCGCCCTGAACAGCCCAGCCGTGTTTGCCGTTGCTGGCTGAGAAATCGCGCTTGTCCGCGAATGCCGCTTTCAGCCGTCAGCAGCGGTCTCGTGTTTCTCGGCTGCCGACAGCGGGCGATTTCAGCCTGGCGCTCTTCTCCGACGAGCGAGAGGCACTTCTCCGCACATCGGAAAGAAGCGGTTTGGACTTCGCCGTGGGTACATGCAGAATACACTATGCCAAGCTCTGAATCTTGTGTCTATGCCTTCATTTCGAGCGAAAGATCGTTGGTGTGTGTTTATGTGTTGTTATCCACGCTACACTTCCGCATTCTGGGACGGAAAGAGTGGAAGGGAAAATCCTCTGTAATAAGGCACCTGAAAGTTCGAGGAGCGACAGATGTTGTACTCTCAGGGAGAACGTTACAGAAAGCGGGGAGCGATCCCTTCTTCCTGCGGAG
>NW_011217058.1:0-431 GCF_000146605.3 Meleagris gallopavo
GGTCTTGTCATCTAGTCTTTTTGGGAGAAAACGTGCGGTAGTTTGAAGAAAACAGGTATGCCTGGGAGAAAATACCATCTTTTTGGAAGAACAGGCCCAATTTCCAAGTGAAATGTGGTATTTCTGGGAGAAAATGACAAGTACGTTGGAGAAAAGTGGGCAATTGTGGGAAAGACTGACTTCTCTTGGAGGGCAAGTGTGGTATTTTTGGTGTGAAAAGGGGTCCTTTAGGGAGAAAACGGGGTGTAGATGGGAGCAAATGTCCTCTTGAGGAGTGTCTAGGAGTCCTGTTCCTTGTGCGTGCATATGTACAATTTGCTTCCAGAAGAACTGTTTTTTCTAGGTAGACTTCATGTTTCATCCACTTAATACTTCATCACAATTCCAAAGGGGACTTTTTCCAACCAAAGTAGGACATTTCCTCCCAGAAA
>NW_011217059.1:0-744 GCF_000146605.3 Meleagris gallopavo
CCAGGAGCTCAGCTAAGTAATTTTAGGAAGAAGCAGCTCAGGTAGATAAAGGAAGGGACAGCAGCTCAGGTAAGAAGAGCAGGCAAGGGAATCGTAGGCTACGGCAAGGGGGGAGGTGAGGGTAAGGGAGAAAAGAAAGAATGGGGCGGGTAGGGAAGGTTTAAGGGGGTTAAGCAATACTTATGATAAAAAAGAAAAATGAAAGAAAAATAAATAGATTTAAAAAAATGTAAAAAGATGAAAAAGGAATGAAAAAAAAGATGAAAAAAAGGAGAAAAAAAAGAGAATCCCTTAGGCACAAAACTCCTGAACGCGTCTGGGACTAGGAGTGGATCCAGCTGTGCTGAGGAACCTTACCTCTGTGGTTTGAAGAGTTCAGACAGTCATGGGGTTCGCTCTGATCCTCACGACACAGCAGGAGAGCTGTGTGCTGTAGGTGTGTTTGTAACCTGTCCTCTATGTGGAAAAATAACCAAGTGCATCCAGCCATGTCCAGTCTTGTTAAGTCACTGTTACATCTACTACAGCATATCTATGCTCATCAAAAAATACATTCCTGCTTCCCCCTTAGGAGTCTATATTGTAGCTGTATCTATCTGTTGTAAGTTGGTGGAGTCTGCATGATAGCAACTAGGGACACTAACTGTTATAAGATTCATGGAGTGAACGCCACTCCCAAATTCTTACGCGAATGGGCTCATGACACTGAGAGCCCATTGTAACTGAGAAACAAGGGACCATCAG
>NW_011217060.1:0-520 GCF_000146605.3 Meleagris gallopavo
AAGAATGGGGCGGGTAGGGAAGGTTTTAAGGGGGTTTAAGCAATACTTATGATAAAAAGAAAATGAAAGAAAATAAATAGATTTAAAAATGTAAAAGATGAAAAGGAATGAAAAAAGATGAAAAAGGAGAAAAAAGAGATCCCTTAGGCACAAACTCCTGAACGCGTCTGGGACTAGGAGTGGATCCAGCTGTGCTGAGGAACCTTACCTCTGTGGTTTGAAGAGTTCAGACAGTCATGGGGTTCGCTCTGATCCTCACGACACAGCAGGAGAGCTGTGTGCTGTAGGTGTGTTTGTAACCTGTCCTCTATGTGGAAAATAACCAAGTGCATCCAGCCATGTCCAGTCTTGTTAAGTCACTGTTACATCTACTACAGCATATCTATGCTCATCAAAAATACATTCCTGCTTCCCCCTTAGGAGTGTATATTGTAGCTGTATCTATCTGTTGGAAGTTGGTGGAGTCTGCATGATAGCAACTAGGGACACTAACTGTGATAAGATTCATGGAGTGAACGCC
>NW_011217061.1:0-1031 GCF_000146605.3 Meleagris gallopavo
TTTTCCCCTGAGCAGGCTCAAGCTGCTCTGTGACAGTGCTTAACAAAACTACTACGTTAAGAGTTATATAACACAGCGGCAATATTACTTCCGCGATAATGCTCGCTCCCCCCCCCAAACTGCAAGCTTTTGAGGCCAATCTATATTTATGGTGGGGTAATTGCTGAGGCTAGGCTGAAGGTCTCCACCGAAAACAAACTCTTATGTAGCCTTAAGGGACTGAACCAGCTTTGTGTATCTGGATGCATTTCTGAAGGATAATGACTGTATACATTCGTAGTCAGTTAGGCACGTTCTCCTCTGCATGACTATTATCTTGATTTTTTGATAGACTCCCCCTTTCAAGGGAGCAACATCATTGTGTTCCACTGGCTTGTAACTGTCTCCTGTTGAACCTGACACTGCGGGAGGTTGAATGTAATCTGCTTCCCTTTTTGTTTAGGAAGAGTGCATTTTTGCTTAGTAAAAGGCAATTGGCAAAGACCTTTGAGCTACCGGTGAGCACAAATGGGCTGAAATGAGGACTAAGAAACCAGCCTCATCAACAAGGCAACGTACATGCAAATTTCTTTACAAAACTGCTTCTTGTGTGTTTGTTGATTTATACTGTTCCCGAAAGTTTTCTGAAACACTGTGTCAAAGCCATCATGGATTTTTACCTCCAAGAAACTGAACTGGTGGGTTCCAAGGACAGAAGTTGCAGATGCTGAGTAGTCGGACCACGTTTTCTTTAGGAATGGGAATGTTGAGATATTGCATCGTTCTCTTGCGAAGCAGCTTTTGATCAGTTCAAACTGTGACTCAGTCCTGCGTAGCTTGCTTGAATCAGTTCCGTCTGTAGCCAGCTATACGGGAAGCTCTATGAAAAAAGGGTAAAGAATACTTGGGGAAATATTGTCATAATTTGTTCTACTAGTCTCAAAAGCATACTGACTTAACAAGAAGTTTGCAAAATCCTGTAGGGTACATCTTTTGTACTGTTTTAGATTTCACAACATTTCCTAATTATAGTGTAGAGGAAGAACAAGCCT
>NW_011217062.1:0-446 GCF_000146605.3 Meleagris gallopavo
CCGACTACTCAGCATCTGCAACTTCTGTCCTTGGAACCCACCAGTTCAGTTTCTTGGAGGTAAAAATCCATGATTGCTTTGTCACAGTGTTTCAGAACACTTTCAGGAACAGTATAAATCAACAAACACACGAGAAGCAGTTTTGTAAAGAAATTTGCATGCACGTTGCCTTGTTGATGAGGCTGGTTTCTTAGTCCTCATTTCGGCCCATTTGTGCTCACCGGTAGCTCAAAGGTCTTTGCCAATTGCCTTTTACTAAGCAAAAATGCACTCTTCCTAAACAAAAAGGGAAGCAGATCACATTCAACCTCCCGCAGTGTCAGGTTCAACAGGAGACAGTTACAAGCTAGTGGAACATAATGATGTTGCTCCCTTGAAGGGGGAGTCTATCAAAAAATCAAGATAATAGTCATGCAGAGGAGAACGTGCCTAACTGACTACGAATG
>NW_011217063.1:0-635 GCF_000146605.3 Meleagris gallopavo
TGTTTTCCTCCCTTCCGTTCCCATTTTGTGGGCTGGGGAGGGAGGGCAGGGGCCTACGCCCCCCTGTCACGGGTGTAGATTGATCTCGTTAACTCCGTGACAGATTTTTGGTGGAGAATGCGGGCATAGCTCTGTTTCTTAGCTTTTAGAACGAATCTCTCTCTCTGCTCTTAGAGAGCTTCATTAGGGAGCATTATCAGTAGTTTAGGTTTCTGTGCTGGAAAACTTGACCTTGAAAGACTAGGCGTGCTGCCAGTGTTCTGGGATATTTGTAAACTTTGAGCACTGCTCAGTCTGGGTAGTGCCTTTTTCTTTTTTTTTCCTTTTTCCTCCTTCCTCTTGTCAGTTTCAATTCATTAACCCCTGTTTTAATAGACACCAGCAATGAACCCACTTTTCATTGTGGGGGTGTTGAGTAAAGGTTTACAAGCCGTCATGTTACTCTCAACCTATTGGCAAATTATCAAGGCCATAATTACTTGTTGTGGAATTATGTTCATATATAACTACTTAAGGGCATTGACGGAGACACCTGCATGGTACCTGTATGCAATGTGGTATGGTCTGAATTTGACATTCACATCCCAGATGGAATGGCTAATTTTACAAACAGCACAATGTTCAGACCAGTCTCC
>NW_011217064.1:0-568 GCF_000146605.3 Meleagris gallopavo
GGGTGTAGATTGATCTCGTTAACTCCGTGACAGATTTTGGTGGAGAATGCGGGCATAGTTCTATTTCTTAGCTTTTAGAACGAATCTCTCTCTCTGCTCTTAGAGAGCTTCGTTAGGGAGCATTATCAGTAGTTTAGGTTTCTGTGCTGGAAAACTTGACCTTGAAAGACTAGGCGTGCTGCCAGTGTTCTGGGATATTTGTAAACTTTGAGCACTGCTCAGTCTGGGTAGTGCCTTTTTCTTTTTTTTCCCTTTTTCCTCCTTCTTCTTGTCAGTTTCAATTCATTAACCCCTGTTTTAATAGACACCAGCAATGAACCCACTTTTCATTGTGGGGGTGTTGAGTAAAGGCTTACAAACCGTCATGTTACTCTCAACCTATTGGCAAATTGTCAAGGCCATAATTACTTGTTGTGGAATTATGTTCATATATAACTACTTAAGGGCATTGACGGAGACACCTGCATGGTACCTGTATGCAATGTGGTATGGTCTGAATTTTGACATTCACATCCCAGATGGAATGGCTAATTTTACAAACAGCACAATGTTCAGACCAGTCTCCAGG
>NW_011217065.1:0-932 GCF_000146605.3 Meleagris gallopavo
TGCCACACACACCTCCGCTCTCCCTTCTGGGTGCTCCCTCTGCATTCAGCAGAGCTCACAGGGGGAGTTTCTGCTCCTACCTTGAAACATGGAGCTGAGGAAATGGGGATCCAGTTCTTCCATGTCCCGCACCATCGGGTCCCCTCTCTCAGCCAGGGCATGGATGCAGCGGGAGACCGGGATAAGCATGCCGGTGTACTCGGCTGGCACCACGTACAGCAGCAGCCGCGGCCACAGGAGCTGTAAGGAACGAGGCAGTTGAGCGTGTCAGCATTCCTGCTTCCACTCAGAGATGGACTCTGAATTTCCCTGAGTTTTATGTGCTTCAGAGCACATAGGAGGACAGACCTGGGGTGTTGGAATGGGATGAAGAGCATGTGGTGCAAAGGCAAGGAGTAGCAGCAGGGCAGAGTGTGACTTACTTTGGAGATCCTTCTCTCAGAGACATCCAGTGACCCCAGGATGTCCATGCACATCTCTTGGATTGCTCCCTCTTCCTTGGCTTCCTGGGCGGAAAGGTCTCCAGCTGCCTGCACAACAGTGTTGTTGAAACACCAGTTACTCTCAGTTCTCAGGAGCCTCTCGGGAGGCTCAGGTGTGGCCCCGCTGGTGCTTCTGTGCCAGCCTCTGAACAGCACAGATCTTCCAAAGGAAGATGCTGCCCACTGTCCTTACCCTTCTTCTCGTAGTGCGGCTGAACTCACTGAAAATGTGCCCCACCACATCCCAGGCTGAGCAGCTCCAGGTGTTAACGCTGAGCAGATCCTTGATGAAGTGCAGAATGGCCCTCCTCACCTGCCAGGAGTCAATTGTGGATTTGATTTTCCTGCTCAGAAGGCCAAGGGAAGCCACCTGCTCATCGGGGCAGCCCTTTGGGCATGAGCAGAGACAACAAGAGCAGAGAGGAAGCCTTGGCTCCTGAGGTGAGGGCC
>NW_011217066.1:0-515 GCF_000146605.3 Meleagris gallopavo
AGACCTGGGGTGTTGGAATGGGATGAAGAGCATGTGGTGCAAAGGCAAGGAGTAACAGCAGGGCAGAGTGTGACTTACTTTGGAGATCCTTCTCTCAGAGACATCCAGTGACCCCAGGATGTCCATGCACATCTCTTGGATTGCTCCCTCTTCCTTGGCTTCTTGGGCAGAAAGGTCTCCGGCTGCCTGCACAACAGTGTTGTTGAAACACCAGTTACTCTCAGTTCTCAGGAGCCTCTCGGGAGGCTCAGGTGTGGCCCCGCCGGTGCTTCTGTGCCAGCCTCTGAACAGCACAGATCTTCCAAAGGAAGATGCTGCCCACTGTCCTTACCCTTCTTCTCGTGGTGCGGCTGAACTCACTGAAAATGTGCCCCACCACATCCCAGGCTGAGCAGCTCCAGGTGTTAACGCTGAGCAGATCCTTGATGAAGTGCAGAATGGCCCTCCTCACCTGCCAGGAGTCAATTGTGGATTTGATTTTCCTGCTCAGAAGGCCAAGGGAAGCCACCTGCTCA
>NW_011217067.1:0-633 GCF_000146605.3 Meleagris gallopavo
CAGATGGATGACCAGAACAATGACCAGTGTAAAGGGGCACAAGTGTTAGGGGGGTAATTAAACAATTCAGAGGCCCTGTTTATGTTTATGTTGTAAAGCAGGCATCCGAAAGTTACGCCCAAATGTTTGTTAAGGAAGCAATGGTTAGAAGGCAATTAACCAATTAAGATATTTGTGTCTGGGCGGCAAAGACTTGAGCTTCCTTGGTATTTGTGTGATGAGTGAAGCCAGAGTGTGAAGCTGCAGTGCTCAGCCAGTGAGGAACCAGGGCAGAAAGAGATCAGCGTCGGGCAACAGGGGATAAAGATGTAGCACTGTTTTCTGAGTGCTCTCCTGCTTGCAGGAGGCCCGACGTTGCAATTGCGAATAAAATCTGCTTTATCGCAGCAACCGTCCTCGAGAATTATTTGGGTATTTCCAAACAAACCAATTGCCCTTTGTAATATCTAATGCAGAAACAACGTTCCATTCCCAAGACAGCATGGGACATCCGCTCAGAAGTGGTACAAATACAGGTGACAGCTGGTGACCCACTGCTGGGAACCTGTTTTGGCAGGGCTGGTGGACTTGGTGACCTTCCAACCCCCACCATTCTGGGTTCCTCTTTCTGTTCGCAAACTCGACGCCGTCCAA
>NW_011217067.1:2654-3255 GCF_000146605.3 Meleagris gallopavo
GGCGTTGGTCCTGGGTGTGGGAGTCTGGGGTTTTACCTCTGCGGGGGCCTCTTGGCCAACCATCCCCACCGTTTTACGCCTCTGCCTCCTTCGCCTACTCTTTTGCTTAGAGCAGCGAGGCGTTTCATCTTCTCGGCAGCAGTCGTATTCTTCAGGGTCCCTCTTTTTGCCCCTTCTAGGCTTACTCGACTCTCCATCAACCACTTCCAGGCTCTCAAGGTTTTACCCCTCTGAAGCACACCAACCCTCCTTTGGGCCAATTCCCGTTTCAAAAGAGTCCCATCATAGGGCTCTAAATAATCTCTGTAGAAACTTGACCGATCGGTTACAGGTCCCGGGTATCTCAGAAGAGATATCCGTAGGTATAACGGACCCACCAGTTATCCTTACAGAAGTCGGTTAGTACTCACAAGGTTGAGCTACAGACTGTCTCATTTGTGCTTATTAGATCTTTCTTCTCAGTTTGAATTTCAGTCCCCCAGGCTTTTCAGATACTTCCCACTGATCCTCCGGAATGGGTCCTTTTACACGACTTATATGCATCCATCCATCCCCGTTCGGCTGTCCGGACGGCAGCTTCTGTGGTAAGCAGAACAACAAA
>NW_011217068.1:0-464 GCF_000146605.3 Meleagris gallopavo
CTTCGCCTACTCTTTTGCTTAGAGCAGCGAGGTGTTTCATCTTCTCGGCAGCAGTCGTATTCTTCAGGGGTCCCTCTTTTTGCCCCTCATAGGCTTACTTGACTCTCCATCAACCACTTCCAGGCTCTCAAGGTTTTACCCCTGTGAAGTGCACCAACCCCTCCTTTGGGCCAATTCCCGTTTCAAAAGAGTCCCATCATAGGGCTCTAAATAATCTCTGTAGAAACTTGACCGATCGGTTACAGGTCCCGGGTATCTCAGAAGAGATATCCGTAGGTATAACGGACCCACCAGTTATCCTTACAGAAGTCGGTTAGTACTCACAAGGTTGAGCTACAGACTCTCTCATTTGTGCTTATTAGATCTTTCTTCTCAGTTTGAATTTCAGTCCGCCAGGCTTTTCAGATACTTCCCACTGATCCTCCGGAATGGGTCCTTTTACACGTACTTATATGCATCCATCC
>NW_011217068.1:8535-9714 GCF_000146605.3 Meleagris gallopavo
AAATCAAAGAATAAACCTTAATTACACGCAACTACAGATACCGTTTGCTCTCTGTCTTACACTCCACACTCCCAAGGTTTCACATCCATTGGCTCTATCAAAGAGTCCCATAAGCTCTTTGCCCACTGCTCTCAGTTACATCTTCCCCACACCACCCCCTGGGAACAGTCTGCTCTGTGGGGGTCCCCAGAGGGGTGTCCCCAGCTTGGGCTGTGACACCGTAGGGGTGACATAGGTGTTCCCAACTTCATGGTGTGACCCACAGCACTGGGGTGTGATACGGGGATGCCACCAACTTTGGGGGTCTGACACTGCGATGCGGCGTCCCCACTTCCCCCGGGAAGTCCTTCAGCTGGTCACCAACTGTGGTGCAACGTCCCCAGGGGGGCCTTCTGTCCCCTCCGCATGACGGTGACACCTGACGCTGGCTGGTGGGGGCACAGAGTTCACCACCGTGCGTGTCCCCGTCCTCGTGGCAGACGATGATGACAGCGCCAGAGGGCTCCGGTGTCACCGGGTCCGGCTGGAGGCAGGTCTGGAGGGGTGACAAAGGACAGTGAGAGGCTGAGTGACAGCCCTTCCCTTCCTTTCCGTTTCCTTTCCTTGGAATGCAACCTGCACACCCCCACAACACCTCCGCCACTTCTGCGCACCCTTCTGGACCAATCCAAGCACATCCTGGACCCACCTGGGGACAAACTGGATGCTCCAAACCCTTCCACGACATCTCCACATTCTTCTGCGTGACTCCAGGCCTGGATAGGGGGCTCGCGGGGAATCTGTGCAGGGAAAGGTGTGAGCAGAGCTTCTGCCACGTGAAAAGAGGGGCTGGAGGTGGACAAAGCTTGCAAGGGGGAAACCCAGGGGCTGCAGGAGGCTTCTATGGCGTGGAAAAGGGGTCTGAGGATGGACAGAGGGAGTTGTGAGGGGGAAAAGAGCAGAACGAGGCTTCTGTGAGCGAAAAGGGGGCCTGGGGATGGACAGGTACGTCGTGGAGGGGAACTCGAGGGCTGGAAAGAGGGAAAGGGGGCTTTTGTAGGGCAGAACGGGGGGTCTGGGAGTGGACAGGGGGATCGTGTGGGGGAAAATAGGGGCGAGTTGGGTCTCTACTGGGAGGAAAGGGGCTCTAGGAGTGGAGAGGGGGTGGCAGGGGAAATCCGGAGGGTTGTGGGGGGCTTC
>NW_011217069.1:0-1026 GCF_000146605.3 Meleagris gallopavo
GGACCCGCAGCCGCCGCTCGCATCCCGGCTTCTCGGGGTCCATCGGAGCCTCATCCGCGCATCGCTGCGTTTCCTCGTCCCGGGGTCCGTGAAAATTCAACGAAGGCACCGCGGAGGGGAATTTCGCAGCCCGAGAAACGCGCGTGTCCGCGGGTGGAGGCAAACTTCCCTTCCTGTCCTCCTGCAGGGGAGCCGTCAATTCCCCCCACCCGCCCCGCACGGACGCGCTGGCAGAGCTGGCGGTGCCGGCGCTGAGCTGCGAGCCTTCAGACACCGATAATTAACCGCTAATCGCCGCCTCCCGGCTGCTTCCCAACCCGCCGCTTATTCGGGCCGCGCGTGGTGGAGCCGATTTGGCTCCGCTTCGTCTTTTCTCCGAACCTCTCCTCCTCCGCCGCCGCTGATTTCGGGCTCCCGGAGCCGCACGCCGTGCCGGCACTGCAGCCACCGCTGCTTTGGGTTTGGGCGGATTCCGAGCCGAAAACCCTAAGGGTTCAGCCACCGAGGATCAAATCCTGAATCATTTTCACGGCGGCGTTTAAGTGCAAAGCGAGCGGATAACGGCGATTAGCGGCCGTGATGCCCGAGATCCATCGGGATGGGGAGGAGACGGGCTGGGAGGCTGCAGGTCGGGGTGGTCGTCAGTGGCTCCGTGTGCGGGTGGAGGCCGGAAACCAGCGGCGTCCCACAGGGGTCTGTGTTGGAACTGGGGCTCGAAAACATCTTCATCGGTGACACTGAAGGTGGAATCGAGTGCGGCCTCAGCAGGTTTGCTGACGGCACCAAGCTGGGCGTGGGGTTGGAAGGAAGGGATGCTGTTCAGAGGGACCTGGAGAGGCTGGAAAGGTGGGCCTGGGCGAAGCTGATGAGGTTCAGCACGGCAAAGTGCAGAGTTTGGCACTTGGGCCGGAGGAATGGCAGGCATCCGTACGGACTGGAAGGAGGGTCCTTGAGAGCAGCCCTGCAGAGAGGAGCGTGGGGGGTCCCGGGGGGTGGAAAAGGCTGACCGTGAGCCAGCAGGGTGCG
>NW_011217070.1:0-487 GCF_000146605.3 Meleagris gallopavo
AAACGCGCGTGTCCGCGGGTGGAGGCAAAACTTCCCTTCCTGTCCTCCTGCAGGGGAGCCGTCAATTCCCCCCACCCGCCCCGCACGGACGCGCTGGCAGAGCTGGCGGTGCCGGCGCTGAGCTGCGAGCCTTCAGACACCGATAATTAACCGCTAATCGCCGCCTCCCGGCTGCTTCCCAACCCGCCGCTTATTCGGGCCGCGCGTGGTGGAGCCGATTTGGCTCCGCTTCGTCTTTTCTCCGAACCTCTCCTCCTCCGCCGCCGCTGATTTCGGGCTCCCGGAGCCGCACGCCGTGCCGGCACTGCAGCCACCGCTGCTTTGGGTTTTGGGCGGATTTCCGAGCCCGAAAAACCCCTAAAGGGTTTCAGCCACCGAGGATCAAATCCTGAATCATTTTCACGGCGGCGTTTAAGTGCAAAGCGAGCGGATAACGGCGATTAGCGGCCGTGATGCCCGAGATCCATCGGGATGGGGAGGAGACGGG
>NW_011217071.1:0-859 GCF_000146605.3 Meleagris gallopavo
AGTGTTAGTGGGCGCTCAGTGGGATTGTGGGGTGGATTGGGAAGGATTTGGGCGTCCTCCAGGAATGATGTTGGGTTTTGGTGTGGATTGCGGAGTACTTGGGAACTGAAGGGATCTGATGGAATTTGAGGGGGATCGGGAAAGATTTGGTGGCTAAAGTGGTAAATTCAGAGATATGATGGGTCTGGGAACGAGTATAGTTGCACGGATGAGGATGTGAGTATGTCAGTTATCTTGGGATTTGGAGATAACAGGGTGGGATCATGGTATCATGGAGCTCCAAGCGGGGTATTTGGGGTTTCCTTAAAAATAAGGAACTACAGGTGTGAGGATCCCCCAGCGACATCATGAGGGACGGCAGCTTCCCTGTGTGCATGAAGACCAGGGGTCACATACGCATGTTAGAAGAAGCTGATGTCCTGCCGGTGACTAAAACCAAGACGCCGGCTATTCGAGTTCCTGATCGGGACCCATAAGGGTTTCCCGAAAACAAATGTTTAATGACCTAATTCGAGCTGCGGTCCAATTTGCTAAGATTGACCGCCAGCCCAACCATGTCCTTCTCCAGCTTTGGAGACAGCTAAAGGACAATCAAACATTTCAAAACTACCCTAAGAAACCAAGGGTAAGAATTATAGAGAGGATACCAACAACAGCATGGAACCTAGAAGACTTCATTGTTCCTAACAGGAAAAAAAGCCGCCTCAAGTGTCTCGGGCCACGACGCCTGAGCCATCGGAAGCAAAAGAATTGGCCCTAGCACAGTTCATGGCGTGACGGGGGATGTTAGTCCCGCTAGGGCCTCCAGGCGGCACCGGAGGCGTCTATGTAGAATTACCGATTTATTGGTCCCCCCAAA
>NW_011217071.1:2261-3197 GCF_000146605.3 Meleagris gallopavo
AGCAGAAGAGAGATACAGTATGATTGAAAAGCAGTTATTGGCTGCCGATTCAGCACTGCAGGCAGTAGAGCCAATAACTGAAACGGCTGAAGTTATAGTCAAGACCACTCTGCCGATTCAGGGTGGGTAAAGATCTGACCCACCTTCCGAAGACGGGGTGGCCCAAGCACAAACAGTGGCACGATGGGTCGCCTATCTCAGCCAAAGGAGCAGTCTGTCTTCATCCCCTTTGAAAGAAGAACTTCAGAAGATCCTAGGCCCACTAACATATCACAGTGACGCACCGAAAGGAATACTGGTCGCTCCACCGCAGAAGAGTCCCGCTCAGGAGGGAAAATACCCTATCCCTGAAGATGCTTGGTACACAGATGGATCCAGCAGGGGCAATCCGAGCAAGTGGAGAGCAATAGCATACCATCCTTCTACTGAGACCATCTGGTTTGATGAGGGGGATGGTCAGAGCAGCCAACGGGCAGAACTGCGAGCCGTGTGGATGGTTATAAGTAAGGAAGCC
Organism: Meleagris gallopavo; assembly: GCF_000146605.3. NCBI lineage: Eukaryota > Metazoa > Chordata > Aves > Galliformes > Phasianidae > Meleagris > Meleagris gallopavo. Next base: position 2,776 of record NW_011217071.1, read on the forward strand.
GGTGATGGTATCCTGAACATCTGTACGGATAGTTGGGCTGTGTACCGAGGGCTCACTTTGTGGATTGCATAGTGGGCCACCCAAGAATGGACTGTCCGTGCCCGGCCGATCTGGGGCAAGGACATGTGGTTAGACATATGGAATACAGTCAAACACAGGACTGTACGTGTCTACCATGTTTCTGGTCATCGGCCCCTACAGTCACCGGGAAATGATGAAGCCGACACGCTGGCCCGAGTTCGATGGATTGAGAATTCACCATCCGAGAACATCGCCCGTTGCTTACATCAGAAGCTACGGCGTGCGGGACAAAAGGCAATGTGGGCAGCTGCTAAAGCATGGGGACTGCCCATACAGCTAGCTGACATCGTCCAGGCATGCCGGGATTGCGACGCTTGCTCCAAGATGAGATCGAGACCGCT
>NW_011217072.1:0-759 GCF_000146605.3 Meleagris gallopavo
GATTGCGGAGTACTTGGGAACTGAAGGGATCTGATGGAATTTGAGGGGGATCGGGAAAGATTTGGTGGCTAAAGTGGTAAATTCAGAGATATGATGGGTCTGGGAACGAGTATAGTTGCACGGATGAGGATGTGAGTATGTCAGTTATCTTGGGATTTGGTGATAACAGGGTGGGATCATGGTATCATGGAGCTCCAAGCGGGGTATTTGGGGTTTCCTTAAAAATAAGGAACTACAGGTGTGAGGATCCCCCAGCGACATCATGAGGGACGGCAGCTTCCCTGTGTGCATGAAGACCAGGGGTCACATACGCATGTTAGAAGAAGCTGATGTCCTGCCGGTGACTAAAACCAAGACGCCGGCTATTCGAGCTCCTCGATCGGGACCCATAAGGGTTTCCCGAAAACAAATGTTTAATGACCTAATTCGAGCTGCGGTCCAATTTGCTAAGATTGACCGCCAGCCCAACCATGTCCTTCTCCAGCTTTGGAGACAGCTAAAGGACAATCAAACATTTCAAAACTACCCTAAGAAACCAAGGGTAAGAATTATAGAGAGGATACCAACAACAGCATGGAACCTAGAAGACTTCATTGTTCCTAATGGAAAAAAAAGCCGCCTCAAGTGTCTCGGGCCACGACGCCTGAGCCATCGGAAGCAAAGAATTGGCCCTAGCACAGTTCATGGCGTGACGGGGGATGTTAGTCCCGCTAGGGCCTCCAGGCGGCACCGGAGGCTCTATGTAGGAATTACCGATTT
>NW_011217073.1:0-473 GCF_000146605.3 Meleagris gallopavo
CTGCACGAGCAACAAAAAGACTCTGAGCTGCAGAGATTGAGAGACATGCTTCACTCCTGCCTTGCACAACTAAGGACGAAGCACCTCCACACTGTTTGGCCTCGCCGAGGGATGCACACAGCTCTCAGTACCACCACTGACACACACACTCAGCTCACCCTACAACTGACAACTGCCACTGACTGATGCTCAAAGCCAGAGACCCTCAGGGGCCTCCTCAGACCCAGCCCACAAACTCCAAAGCAGAACCCTTCACCCCAAACGGCAATTGGATACAAAGGCAACACAGACACGGTCTCTAGTTACCCCCAAAAGGCAAAGAACTCAATCCAGAAAGCGGAGACAAAAGTGCTCAACCCATCCCGAAGATCAGGGCACACAGAGCACCAAAAAAGAACACGCCTCCATGCAGAGAGCCCTGACAGGGGGCAGCCAGGCCTGAAGTGAGGTGAAGGAGGGGTGGAAGCAGGCTC
>NW_011217074.1:0-502 GCF_000146605.3 Meleagris gallopavo
CCCTCCAACACAGCATTTCTACTGCCAAACCTGACTAATTTCTCACCTGCAGTGCACTTACAGAAGGTATTACTGGTCTCATTGCTGCTGAGAGAGTGGCAAGGAACCCAGGCTGCCTGACAGCTCTGCATCACTCGCAGCAAAGCTGCACGAGCAAATAAAAAGCTCTCAGCCGCAGAGACTGAGAAACGTGCTTCACTCCTGCCTTGCACAACTAAGGACAGAATCATCTCCACACTGTTTGGCCTCGCCGAGGGATGCACACAGCTCTCAGTACCACCACTGACACACACACTCAGCTCACCCTACAACTGACAACTGCCACTGACTGATGCTCAAAGCCAGGGACGCTCAGGGGCCTCCTCAGACCCAGCCCACAAACTCCAAAGCAGAACCCTTCATCCCAAACGGCAATTGGATACAAAGGCAACAGCAGACATGGTCTCTAGTTATGGTGCTCAACCCATCCCGAAGATCAGGGCACACAGAGCACCAAAAAAGA
>NW_011217074.1:1551-3244 GCF_000146605.3 Meleagris gallopavo
GTGTTGGTGGGAGACTCCTCAGGCAGGCTGTCTCACACCAAGTGCTGACGCCGCCATCTGCTCCGGTGCTTCCTGCACTGGCCCGATCTTCTTCGCCCTCTGCCTGAGAAGTTTCACCGAGTCGCATGGCAGAAGTGGGAGCCTGGATGGTCTGCCTTGAGGCTGAGTAGCCAGGACTCAGGCCTTGAGGAAGATCTTCTTGGATCGTTTATGAAAGCTGTTGTTGGCCTCAAGGTGAGCTGAGGGCGTGAGGCCTTGGCTTTCTGCAATTTGGACACTGCCCCCTCACTTTTTCGGCTTTTTCTGCTCCCTGTTCTTCACCAGGGAAGGTCACACGTTTTGCAGCCGGCCTGGGAGCCCCGGCCAGGCCAACGGCCGGCCAACCGTGGGGACACTACCAGGAAAAAAGCCGGCTGGCCATCCAGAAACCCTGCCAGGCCGATAGCTGGCTGGCCGGAGGGACCCAGCCAAGCAAAGAGCTGGCCAGCTGGGGGGCCCTGCCAGGTCAAAAGCCGACCGTCCTGTGATCCAGATAAGACAAAAGAGACGCTGGATTTCCTTTGGCATCAAGTAAAGCATCGTGAGACGCTCTGATGCCCTCTCACAATTCTTTCTCCCTCCCAGCACAAGAGCTGGCGTAACAAGACGCAATGACACTGCCACAGGCATTCTGGGGATTTTTAAAGCTTTATTGACAGTTTTGCCCCTCTGCGGTTCACTCTAGATCTCCTTGTTTGGCCTGGAGAAGGGAAGGCTGCGGGGTGACCTCATTGCAGCCTTCCAGTACATAAAGGGAGCCTGCAAACAGGAGGGGAGCCAATTCTTCAACAGTGTAGCTAACGTCAGGCCAAGGGGAAATGGTTTTGAGTTGAAGATGGGATGTCAGATTGGAGAGTGATGAGATGCTGGAAGCAGCTGCCCAGAGAGGTTGTGGATGCCCCGTCCATCCCTGGAGGTGTTTGAGGCCAGGCTGGATGGGGCCCTGGGCAGCCTGGTTTAGTATTGGATATGATGCAGATGGGATTCACGCATCTGTTTTGCAGCCTCCAGTGGAGCTCTGTCTGTCCTGGGCACCCCTTGCCCACATCAGCATGGCTAAGGTGAGCCCTTCCTGCGGGGTGGGTCTTTGGTCTTTGGAGGCTGAAACTTGGGAGACCCCGTTTCTTCCTCTATGGGTGGCAGCAGTCCAGAGCGGTTGCTGGAAGACTCCTCAGGAAGCCTGGACTCAGCACCAAGTGGTGACGCTGCCATGTGCTCTGGTGTTTCCTGCACTGGCCTGGTCTTCCTTGCCCTCTTCCTGAGAAGTTTAACTGAGTCGCATGCCAGTGGGAGCCTGGATGGTCTGCCTTGAGGCTCTGCAGACTCAGCCCTTGAGAAAGATCTTGAACCTTTTAGGAAAGCTGCTGATGGCCTCAAGGTGATCTGATGGGGTGAGGCCTTGGCTGTGTGCAATATTCGCGCCGCACCGTCACAGTGAGCTTTTTCTGCCCCCAGTTCTTCATCACGGAAGCTCACGCGTTTGGTTCCCAGTGCTCGGCGCAGGTCTTCTTGGCCTGATGTTCCTGCCTCCCGCTGCAGCTGGCAGCTCACCGGCTGCTCTTGGGCTTCAGGCACTCTCCGGATCGCTGGCAGCAGACTGAAAGGACAGAGCGGGAGGGGTCCGCGTGAGTGGCTGATGGCTTGGGGGCCGCAT
>NW_011217075.1:0-545 GCF_000146605.3 Meleagris gallopavo
GCTGCCCCGAGGAGCCCTCGAGACCCTCCTCCTCGGCACGGCCCCACAAAGCACGAGGAAGGCTCGTGGGGTGGCAACGGTCCCCCTGGAACGGGGCAGGGATGGCGCCCTCCAGCCCATCCGTCCCCAGTGCTCGGGGCTCCAGAGACCCCCCGGGGTCCCTCAGTGTCCCTGGTCCAGCGCCACCCTTATCGTAACAGACTTCTTCCTTAGGTCCGGTCTAAAGGCGAGGAGGAAAGGTTGTGAGGGGCTTTCCCCAGTGACAAGCGCAAGGTCAGGAAGGGACGCATTCAGAGAACCCAGAGGGAGAGCAAGGCAAACCTCACAGCGACTGCTACAAAACCAGTGGTACAGAGAGGGACTTCACTGCCAGAAATGTCTCACAGTCCAGCGATCCAGATTCACAGCATTACCTGCGAGGCTGTCTTTTAATTAAAAGCAATCATTAAAAACAATCGGGATTTTTTGGATATTACCATCAATATTAGGTGGGGGCCATTGCTAAGCGCTGCTGCAAAAGCAGGGCGCAACAACTGGCTCTGCAG
>NW_011217076.1:0-619 GCF_000146605.3 Meleagris gallopavo
GGGCCGCCCCGAGGAGCCCTCGAGACCCTCCTCCACAAAGCACGAGGGAAGGCTCTGGGGTGGCAACGGTCCCCCTGGAACGGGGCAGGGATGGCGCCCTCCAGCCCATCCGTCCCCAGTGCTCGGGGCTCCAGAGACCCCCGGGGTCCCTCAGTGTCCCTGCTCCAGCGCCACCCTTATCGTAACAGACTTCTTCCTTAGGTCCGGTCTAAAGGCGAGGAGGAAAGGCTGTGAGGGGCTTTCCCCAGTGACAAGCGCAAGGTCAGGAAGGGACGCGTTCAGAGAACCCAGAGGGAGAGCAAGGCAAACCTCACAGCGACTGCTACAAAACCAGTGGTACAGAGAGGGACTTCACTGCCAGAAATGTCTCACAGTCCAGCGATCCAGATTCACAGCATTAGCTGCGAGGCTGTCTTTTAATTAAAAGCAATCATTTAAAACAATCGGGATTTTTGGATATTACCATCAATATTAGGTGGGGCCATTGCTAAGCGCTGCTGCAAAAGCAGGGCGCAACAACTGGCTCTGCAGCGGGGGGGTCGCGCACAAAGGACGTGAGAGATGGCGGGTGGGGAAATCGGGGTGTGGAGGGGCACGACGCGTGTGTGTGCAAAGGGGT
>NW_011217077.1:0-399 GCF_000146605.3 Meleagris gallopavo
TCCTCGGCACGGCCCCACAAAGCACAGGAAGGCTCGTGGGGTGGCAACGGTCCCCCTGGAACGGGGCAGGGATGGCGCCCTCCAGCCCATCCGTCCCCAGTGCTCGGGGCTCCAGAGACCCCCGGGGTCCCTCAGTGTCCCTGCTCCAGCGCCACCCTTATCGTAACAGACTTCTTCCTTAGGTCCGGTCTAAAGGCAAGGAGGAAAGGTTGTGAGGGGCTTTCCCCAGTGACAAGCGCAAGGTCAGGAAGGGACGCATTCAGAGAACCCAGAGGGAGAGCAAGGCAAACCTCACAGCGACTGCTACAAAACCAGTGGTACAGAGAGGGACTTCACTGCCAGAAAATGTCTCACAGTCCAGCGATCCAGATTCACAGCATTAGCTGCGAGGCTGTCTTT
>NW_011217078.1:0-7766 GCF_000146605.3 Meleagris gallopavo
TTAACTAGATTCATTTTTGGGGTGGAAAAATGATGCCCTTTTAAATACAAAATATTCATTTTGGGTTTTCATCTCACAAGAAATTTTGCTTGTCTATTTACAGACACTCAAAAACTGAAATTACTGCTTCACACAAATCATTGGCTGATGTTCTTAGCCAATAAATAAAGAGTGGACCCCAATTTAAGATGGATTTACAATCATTTTTGCTATGATTGATTAGGTGTTCTTAGGTCTCAGCCAAAGTGAAGTCAGTAGCATTGTTTTATTACATTAGGTAAAGTTCAGTGCAAGCATTAAATAAATTTTGATTTATATCTGCAACAAAACCAATTGGCAAATGAGTGCACTGCAGACTATCAGGACTGCACAAATCTCAAAATATTTGGTTCCTACCAAGTAAGTGCTTAATCCATTCTGCTGAGAATCTTTCCAAGATTTCAAGAGTTGCTATGCTACATCATCAAACAAAACCAGAAACTTAAAATTTCAGGATAGAAAATGAACAAATGCCTCTGATTATTGCAATTTACTTTGTATGCATCTTCCATTCAATTTTTCAGTGTCAGAGAGAAAACGGATGTCTTTAGTGTATTCAGAAGAACAGTGAACTTCACTTTTGCCATGCAATTTTGAATTTGGCCAGGTGACATGGCAAAAAATATATTTATATAGACACATTATAAAATGTTATGGAACCAGTTTTATTGATACAAACTGATGGAATCCATCATAATTCTTCATATTAGAGTCTGAGAGTATAACAATAGGTAAAAGTTGGTTGCTACAGTTTTCTATAATAGAAATATTGTCTTATAGCTGGAACATGAACAAAATCCAGGAAATCTTAGCTCCTAACCCCCCAGAACTAACTAAAACATTTCCATCAGACATAAGGACAAAATTATGTCCTTTTACCCTCACCCAATCTCACCTTTTTTTCTTAATATGAAAAATTTGACAGCTAAACAAATTTACCAATGAAAAAGAAATAGAATAGCACAACAGAAATAATTTTTTAAGTTTCTAAAATATAATCAGCATTGTCAGTTTCAAACACACAGAAATTTGAATCAAGTGACCCAGTATCATAAGTTTGGATTAAGTTTATCAGTATGTTAAAGTTCCATGTTTTTTCTGCCTATCAAAACCATTTCCCACTGGAACCTGCCAGCTCATGTTTTTCAAAGTTTTCTTTCTTTTTTAACATGCTATGAGGAATAGATATATATATTTTCAATATATACTCATAAGTAATTTCTTTTTAGTTTTCTGAGGAAAATGAGAAACAAGACATAAAGTACTGATTACAATAACAATGACAAAAATGTCTTTGAAAATTTATAGCTGAAATAAAAGTATCTCTGATTCTCTCAAAATTTGCTCCATAATATGTGTGAATGCAACACTCTCATGTGCTCTATGGAATTTAATTTCAGAATCAACAAGCTCTGAAAGACTTTAAAATGAACACTATGATCTTCTGAATTGGCAAGGTCATATTGCTTTGTTCAGAGAGAAGTGCTTCAGCAGGAGAAAATGAATATGGGCAAATCAATCTCAATCTAGCAAACACTTGAGAGAAAAATAATTGTACATCTAAATTTTATAATACAAAAACTTGTCCACACCCCATACAGTATGCCATACAGTTGCCCAAGTAAGATCACACCGGGAAATTCTTTCTTTTTTTCTTGCAAAGTAATTAATTACTGACAACCTCAATCAAATATATGGTAATTAAGAGAATTTACATTTCTATCCAATTAGATTAATGCTTATTTTCCTATGATAGATGGGGACATAAGTGCACTAGACAATATACTACACATTAATTTTTGTGCAGAAGTTCAACAAAGTGTCTGTAGGTGTAAAGCACATGCTAAAAGCTCTATTGTTAGTCACTTTAACAGTTAATCATGTAAGTCAATTCAATACAAAGTTTAATTTTATGGCTGTTGGTTGCACTGCTAATACACTGCATTTTCTGAAAAACATACAGATATAAAAGGTTAGAGACTTTGCTGTAAAAATTATTTTTTATACTGAAGTTCTAGCTGAGAATTGGGAACCCTTAGAAAGCCAGAGAAAATGGCTTCCAAAAATTGATTTACATATTCTATTTGTACTAACATGGTGATCATTGTATCTGATTCTGATCTCTTCATAAAATAGTTTTGAGTAGGAAAGAATCTTAAAGATGGTCCAGTACTTCAAAAAATCTGTACTATATCTATATTCTTTAGACTGTTTACCAGCTGATCAAGCAGGGGAAAAGTAGGTGAGCATTCAAGCACACTGGAAACTGGTTGAAGCCTCATGCTGAAAGAGCAAAAGGTCCACCTGACAGCCAGTCATTAGTGAATGCTGGGGTCAACACTGCCTAACCTTTTCATTAATGATGTGGAAGGAAAGCCAGAGTTTATCCTCAGCAAATTCACCGATGATACAAAACTAGAGGGCTTTGTTGATAGGTCAGAAGGATGTGCGGTCATTCAGAAAGAACAGGACAGAGTGGAAAAGTGAGCTTACAGGAATTTCTTGAAGTTCCACAAATGCTAATGCATACTCTTGCAACTAGATAAGAACAACCCAAGGAACCAGAACAGGCTGGGACCACTCAGATCAGATCTAAAAGAAGGCAGGATTTTGAAAGAACGATTTGAATTATTTCTGTAAGTACAACATGTGGGGTCTTGTTCTTCACCATTGAAAGTGCACATCTAATGGCCATGACAATGTTGAAAAATAATGTTTTGCAGTGGAGAATTTGTTTTGTAGTGATATTTAGCTCTTGTAGTTTCCACGGCAATACATAGAGGCACTACTTTCAAAGTAACCTACATATTTGTTCATGATAACATGAACTGTGTAGACCATAGCCATATTCAAGAAGATATATGTGAAATATGTTGTGTAAATAGACTAATCCACTAATCTGTCTAATCCAGAGAGCCTAATATCTATAGAGAAAAAGGGTTGGGAGGCAGGAGGGTGATGGAGCACTGGAATGGGCTACCCAGGGAGATTGTGGAGTTTCCTTCTCTAGTGGTATTCAAGACCCGCCTGCACACCTACCTGTGCAACATGCTGTAGTGGGCCTGCTTTGGCTGGGAGTTGGACTCAATGATCTCTAGAGGTCATTTCCAACCCCTACAACTTTGTGATTCTATGAATCAGTGATACCAAAGAAGGAACAAGAATATAAAGAGATTATCAAAGCAACATAGGTAAAAAAACACTGTTTACCAAGCTTCCGGAATACTATATAAATGTCCAGACAAAGCCATTTAAACTTTCACAACTCCTTGTGAGACATTTTAACAATTTTATACACATATTTTAAGACTCTCAGTGTTTAATGCAAAATGGAGAACTAAAACAGAACAATTTCTCTTATATTGATGAAGATTACCATTGTGAAGATCAACATTGTTGTCACAACAGTGAATGCTGTAGTCTTAGAAATTTATAAATAATAAAAGCTGGTCTTTTTTTGTTGTTGTTGTAATAATATTTCACATGTATTTCTTTTTATACTGTTTATCAACTTGAGTGTTATTAATTTAAGACTTCTTAAACCATTTTCTTTCTAGTTTCAGAATTAAATTTTTATGACTAAAAATCTCAGTTTTTTTCATATTTATCTTATTTTCTCTTAACAACGTATATTTAACATAACCTGTGATCATGCAAGCTCCATTTTGCAGACAAAGCCTTTTATTTTTCTCACAAGTATGCGATATTAATTACTTTGGAGTTTCAAAATAAGACATGTACAGATCTGTGGTTTAAAGAAAGCCACTGCAATGAAATTAGAAGGCTAAGAACTCCATCTGTTTTCAAATTGGGGGGACAAGCAAGATGGAGGAGATAAATAGATGTCTTAAGATTTATAAAAAAATGATTACTGTGTGTTTTCTCTTTCTGCCTGCACAGGGCAAGATAAATGCTGTAAGTATTGTTTTTGTTGAATAATAAGGAATCTTATCTAAAAATATTGTGACCAAAAAATTAAAGCGTAAGATAAACAGAATTGTAATTGTTACACTGGGTCTTATCCTTTCCTATATACTGGGCTTCTAAAACACTTCAATTTTCGCGTCTCCTGTGTCTCTATTATCAGAAAAGTATTGACCTCACAAAGAGGAATTTTGAAACTTACACAGCTACATTCTGAAACGAGAATAAAGTTCTCTATTCAAGACACGCAACATTAATGAGATCACAGCAAACCTCATTTATGACCATATGTAAAATGCATATGACTTGTGATAGATCTGCTCCATTCCTCTATTTTTTTGCTATCCATAACTCTCTCTTGCCCTTATGTTTTGGACAAGACTATATTCAAACCCTAAAGACCGATGAAGAAAGCTATATTTTACTACATCCAGTCCAGTATCTTATAGAAATCTCATCATATTCTGTGATGAAATATTTGAAGACAAAATTTTAAACTTCTGTGCATTCTTCATATTCTTACATGGACCCTTTTTTTTCTCATAACAGCAATGAACTTGCCTTTGTTTTCTCTACTTTTAGCAGCTATTCAGCAGTTAGATCCTCTGGGACATGGTTCTGGGAGGGTATTTGACTCAGATTCTGGTTTGAAAGCAAAATGCTTTTTGAGATTTAGGCATTGTAAATGAATGCAGAAGAAAAACCTCTCCATTTACTCTAAGTTCTAGAAGAGCAATGACTTGTATTTGCAGGAAGAAGGCACACATCTTTGGATGCTTACAATTTTTCTTGTTGAAGGAAGAAATTTGGTTAAGCACCAGAAGATCATGGCAACCACTTCACAACATAATCTGCAGACTTTGATGTGAAAAATGAATCAGCTACTTTGCCTCTTTCCTCACCTGTAATGCTGGGCTACACTTACTGCCTCCCATGTGAGATTTTATAATTAAACTTAAGAAAAACAGAACTGTGATTGTTTTTCATGCAAATTATTAACCTGGCAGCAATAAAGAGTAAAGTAATTAAGGTCACTCTGACTAGGTGGTTTGGTTTTATTTTATTTGTTTTGTTCTTTAGTTAGAAGCATATTTCCTCTGATTGTCCCATCTCTGCAGGGAATAGTTACACAATCATGATGAATTATATGTTCTGTTTCTCTGCAGCTTGATTATCCTCAAATGGAATCAGGCACAAGGAGGCTTTGATAGGTCAGCAGTGGAAACTTCATATTATACAAAGCGGGAGAAGACTAAGAAAATAATAGCAAACTTAGGGTCACTGCATAAGTAAAGTGCCTAAACATAGAACTCAAATGGCAAAAGACTGTTCAGTAGAATAGGGCACAGTATGAGCTTAGATTAGCACTCAGTCCTTCAAGTGCTGTACTATGACAAGAAGAAACAAAATGAAAAAAAAAAGAAAAAAACAAGAAATGTATTTGATTTCTATGAGGCTAAGAAACAGTGCAGCAAACAAGAAGTAAACCTTGATTTTTCATAAAAACAAAAATGATTTCTACTCTTGCCTATTTATCATTCTGTCAACTTGTACTGCATTTCCTAGCAGTCATCAGTTCTCCTATAAATCTGAGGGTTTGCCATAACACTTCAGCTTCTTCCATGTTTTTTTCTAGTATGCAATGGAATAGCAATAAGTTGTGAATAAGAAAGTAAAATAAGTGATGTAGTTGAATAATCCAGAAAGCAGTATGGCGGCAAACATCAGATCTGTATATGTGGAAAAATTCAAGATATTTACAGATCCACAATTCTGAAACTGAAGAAAGGGATAAAAATTATGTACACTATGTTGACCTATAGACTAATGGCCAGATTTTGAAAGTAGACATTAGTATTTATTAATCATCCTTGTCCAGAGTGGGAAGCAGGCAAAGATTTTTCTCTGGAATGTACTTGGAAAGAATTTTTAACTGCTTTCTATTTTCCTGTAAAAATATTTTCTTTGCAGTTATTCAAATGAGTTCACTACTGCTGAGTGATTCTGATACAGTGTAAAATTCAAGAAATAATTAATAGTTCTTATCTTTCAAGTCTGTATGTGAACATCTTGTCACTTTCATATACTTCAATTACACCTATATGTTAAGACTATCCTGTATAATATTTTAATTTTCCATTATAACTGTTATAATTAAAAATTAAGATGATCATTCCTCTACCTGAAATAGATCTTAAAGAAAATAATTTCTCTAAGTGGGTGGGTAGGAGAAAAACAGAAGATAATAGTATGTGAAAATTTAAAGTTGAGTTAAAAAAACAGGGACACTATCAATAAAAAATAGTTATTATACAAAAGAGCATTATTTAATAAATTGTATGTTCCCTTTCTTTCTGATTAGGCTTACATACATTTCTGAAATTTGGAATATGATCTAACAGTGATATTAAAAAATTGATAACATTATTTTTCTTATCAAAGTAGAGAATTAAACAAGCTTATGAATACTCACAGGTTTTTGCTTCCTGTATGACATGTTAAAAGTTGTTTTATATAAAATCTAACCACCATCCATACTGATCAAAATTATGACCAAATTTTCAGATGCAGGTCATAATATCTGCATTTGTTGTTTCCGATTAATTGACACTGGCCATCAGCTATGCACACAAACAACAGTAACTCTCTCTTACACCTGCAGTGGGATGGGGGAGAGAATTATAAGAGCAAAAGCTGAAAATATGTGGGTCAAGATAAAGACAACATAATAAGTGTAGGAAAGTTGTTCATGCAAGCAGAGCAAAATAAGGAATTCATTTACAGCTTCGCAGAAGGTATGTTTACAGATACTTCTTGGAACAGGGCTTCATCATTTGTAAACTTAGCAAGGCAATTTCCATAACCAGAAATATCACTTCTCCCTTTTCCCCAGATTCTAATGCTAAGCTTGATGATATGGGACATTCCTTTTGTTAAGTTGTGTCAGCTGTCCTGGTTGTGATCCTTCCAAACCTCTTGTGCATCCCCAACCGACACCCTTTAAGGGCAATGAGGGAAAAAGAAAATTGCATGCAACTGTGTAGGAACAGTGAAAATATGGTTGTGTTATCAAAATTGGCTTAGTAGCAATCCAAAACACAGGCTTCTCTGAAGAAAAATACCCCCATTCCAGACAGACTCAGTACAGTGCTGAAGGAGGGCAAGAGCTTAGAATGAAAACTACATTTGATTTTGCTGTATTGTAGCGTATTTAAGAACTCACAACCATATCAAGGTGCCCCTGACATTTAAAGACTTCGAAGTAAGAGTTAATTTTACTAGCTCTGCTATAAGCCTTAATGTCATGAGTTGCTCTTAACAACCATATGTTTTGTAGGTCCTCAACTCCACAGAAGTACAAAGAAAAATCAGTTCAACAAAGCCACGTCTTCACAAAAAGGATAGATAGTTTTAAGTTACCCCCTTACAATAACTCTTTTCTACAATATCGTTTTTCAGGCATTCCTTGCAGTATAAAAACAACACCTGATGCCCAAAAGACTAAATATATATTTTTTTTTCTAAAAAGGACTGAAGAATATTAATTTGTACTTTACAGCATAGTTTTCATCTAGTTTCACCTGATTCCTTCATCCCCAGATAGAATACAACTCTTGCATTATGTGATTTTCCTCCTCCTGGTGAGAAAAAGCATCACTCCTTTCTGTAAGTACTATTGCCAATCAGAATAAGTATTCTGTGGCATCAGGTTTTAGACAGAACAAAAAAAATGTCCAGTGTTTTCACAATGTCTGTTTCATTGAGGAGGGGGAAGACAATTTTTCTGTGTTTTTTTTTTTTTT
>NW_011217079.1:0-819 GCF_000146605.3 Meleagris gallopavo
TGATACAGGCCAGGATGCCATTGGCCTTCTTGGCCACCTGGGCACACTGCTGGCTCATGTTCAGCCAACTATCCATCAGGTCCCCTTCTATCAGGCAGCTTTCCAGCCACTCTTCCCCAAGCCTGTAGGATTGCCTAGGGTTGCTGTGACCAAAATGCAGGACCTAACACTTTGCTTTACTGAAGCTCATACAGTTAACCTTGGCACATCAATCCAGTCTGTTCAGGTCCCCCTTAGTGCCCTTCTCCCCTCTGGAGATCAACACTCCCTTCCATCTTGGTGTCATCTGCAAACTTACATGCCAGCTTCTCATTCATATTTACTTTCTCTTCATTAACTCTACGGGGAAAGCCACTTGAATATGATCAGTAAATATTCAAACAGACAGCAACGTAAAGGGAGATACTGCATCACAAATGAAGGGTTTTCTGAAAAATATCACTTCAGTTTTATGCATTCAAATAAAATGACATGCTAACATGGTTAGTGTATGTTTAACACTACTAAGTCATAGAAGGATTTGTGATACTACAATGCAGTCTGAAGCATTAACCAATTTTTCTTACCTTTTAGGGCTCCCAAAGTTTTTTTTTCTAATTATGTGTAATAACATTTTTTTCTATTACTTGTCCTGCTCAGTGTCTGGTTTGTCTCTCACTGACTGAACCTCTATTGTATGAGTTTGTTCTATTTACTTTCCTTCCTTCAGTGTAAGCCAAGAAAAATATATCATGCAAAGGAAATTATCTGTCCAGTCAACTTTAAAATATAAAAATATAAAGGGGAAAGCTCAACAGGAGCAAGAGATTTTAAAGAGTA
>NW_011217081.1:0-811 GCF_000146605.3 Meleagris gallopavo
AGAAAGCTTCCAATGGGGGGGGGCGGGGAGAGAAAGAGTAAAACACTGTAAAAGCAGTGTCATGAAAAAGCTTCTATATTCCTTTTCTGAGTCTACATTTGGCAAATAAACTTATTTACCTCTGACCACTAAATAATAATTAAATCTCCATGAGGACCTCTGACACATGAGAAAATAACTGTCTCAAGTTAACAGCTTAGTTCTCTATGCTCACAGCCAACAGCAGTGGACATAAGCTCACATCTCCTCCAATCCAGAGCTCTCCACTTCAGTAGAAGAGCTATATGGGCTATACTATATGTGTCATAACAGGAAAATGCCACCAAGTACCATATACACACATCCAGGTTTGATTTTGACAGCCTTTTTTCTCTGCAGATCACACTGCACGAGGTGTAGCCACCATCTTGAGTTAGTGCTAGTTACAGTGTATTTCCACAGAGTCCTTTACTCAGTATAAATTAGGCTGGAATCAAGCAATGGTTTATTGTGGGTATCGTAAGGAAGAGCCTAAAAACCCTCCATGTCAGATAGCCACAACTTCCAGAAGTTTGAATTTGCCTCCAGGTAGGATAGAAAGAAGCCACCTTCATTTATCAGAAGTCTATTGAAGCCAATACATTACTGGAAAATGTTTCCTTTGAAAAAGTAATTTTCAAATTAAATTTCTTTCATCAAACAACCTCTGATTGCTTCCAGCAGATACTAAGCTCCTTGCTCAATGTTCCAGACAGGCACCTGTTTCTTCAAGTCCCTTCCCTTCCCTTTCCATTCCCTTTCCATTCCCTTTCCATTCCCTTTCCCTTTCCCT
>NW_011217082.1:0-675 GCF_000146605.3 Meleagris gallopavo
GTTCAGGCTCTTTTTTTTTTTTTAAACTATGCATCTTATGTGTGAACTATATGTTATGCAAATACGTGCTCTGATAAAATTATTGTCATGTTTCAAAAGGGATTTTACATTAAGATTTTGACAAACATGGTTAGCTAACAGATTTGTGATTGATGACTTTTGTAAAGGATTTCATCTTGCTTTGAACTATAACAACAACAAAGAATTCTTCATGACTGAGACTCTGGCTTTTAAAATTGTTTTTCTATTCCAACAATACCAAAGCTCATTTCCTTGTCCTGAATTAAAAAAATAAAAATAAAAATAAAAAATACTATTCCTGAATCACCTCTTCTAACCCTAACTCCAGACAATCAGCGCATGCTTAAACAATTTGAACACGTTTATAAATAAATCCATAGTCACTAGCTAATCCACACTGAGTGCAAGCCCTCTCAATAGAAAGGTCCCACTCCCTCTGAATGTACCACATTTCAAGTCTGATAGACTTCAGAGTACCCTCAAGTCTGACAGTCTTTATAGTACTCATGATTATTTATCAGAATACTCTTTCGTTAGCAAGACAAAACAGGGAACCAATCCACCTGTCTCTGATAACTAAATAAATACCTCTGGAACAATTGTCAGTCCATTAGTAGATCCATTATATATTTCAGGTACTTAATGAGCTTGGAA
>NW_011217083.1:0-616 GCF_000146605.3 Meleagris gallopavo
ACTGCAATTGTTCCAGAGGATTTATTTAGTTATCAGAGACAGGTGGATTGGTTCCCTGTTTTGTCTTGCTAACGAAAGAGTATTCTGATAAATAATCATGAGTACTATAAAGACTGTCAGACTTGAGGGTATTCTGAAGTCTATCAGACTTGAAATGTGGTACATTCAGAGGGAGTGGGACCTTTCTATTGAGAGGGCTTGCACTCAGTGTGGATTAGCTAGTGACTATGGATTTATTTATAAGCGTGTTCAAATTGTTTAAGCATGCGCTGATTGTCTGGAGTTAGGGTTAGAAGAGGTGATTCAGGAATAGTATTTTTTATTTTTATTTTATTTTTTTAATTCAGAACAAGGAAATGAGCTTTGGTATTGTTGGAATAGAAAAACAATTTTAAAAGCCAGAATCTCAGTCATGAAGAATTCTTTGTTGTTGTTATAGTTCAAAGCAAGATGAAATCCTTTACAAAGTCATCAATCACAAATCTGTTAGCTAACTGTGTTTGTCAAAATCTTAATGTAAAATCCCTTTTGAAACATGACAATAATTTTATCAGAGCACGTATTTGCATAACATATAGTTCACACATAAGATGCATGTAAGTTTAAAAAAAAAAAA
>NW_011217084.1:0-1238 GCF_000146605.3 Meleagris gallopavo
TGCAATGAACAGGGACATCCACAGCTAGATCAGATTGCCCAGAGACGAGTCCAGCCCTATCTTTGAATTCTCCAAGGGCAGAGCATCAACCACATCTCTAGGCAACTTTTGCCAGAGCCTCACCCTTACTGTAAAAGACTTACTCCTTATATCCAACCTAAATCTACCCTCTTTAAGCTTGAAGCCATTTCTCCTTTTTTTAATCACAACACTACTAAAGTGTCTGTCCCCTTCTTTCCTGTAGCTCTGCCTTTAGATACTGAAAGACCTCAGGTCTCTGCAGAGCCTTATCTTCTTTAGTTTGAATGCCCCAACTCTCTCAGACTGTCCTCGTAGGAGAGGTGTTCCATCCCTTGGATCATTTTTGTGGTTCTCCTCTGGATGTGCTCCAACAGGTCCCTAACTCTCCTGTACTGAGGTCTCCACGTCTGGATGCAGTACTCTAGGTGAGGCCTCACCAGCACAAAGTAGAGGGGCAGGATCACCTCCCTCACCCTGCTGGCCATGCTTCTTTAGATACAGTCTAGCATACACTTGGCTCTCTTGGCCAGCTAATATCCATCTTCCCATCCTCTCGTATCCCCCAGATCTTTTTCAGTAGGGCTACATTCAATCCTTTCATCCCCCAGCTTATATTGGTGGTGGATGTTTCCTCAACCCAGGTGCAAGATCTTACATTTGGATTTGTTGAACTTCACAAGTTCACCTGGGCTCACTGCTCAACCTGTCTAGGTCTTCCTGGATGGAATCCCAACCTCTGGTATGTTGGCTGCATCCCACAGCTTGTTCTCATTAGTAAACTTGCTGAGGGTGCACTCTACTCCACTGTCAGTGTAATTGGTGAAGATATCAAAAAGTACCGATCCCAGCACATGGAGAACACTGCTCATCCAATGGGACCTCACTGCAAGATAAAAACAAACAGAGGAATAAACATTACAGTGAGAAAAGTTCTGGCTATAATATACAGCCGTACCAGGACTTCACAGTATCAGAATAGACTTGATCTGTTAGGTAATCAATTTCCCAGCTCTCAGGAAATACTTGGTGTCATTCTTGACAGACTTTCAAGCATACCAAAACAGTAATATTGTCTTATATATCTACAAAAAATAACCTTAAATTTACCTATGAAATGGCAAATAAAGGAGGCATCAATTGAAGCATGGCATTAGTACTGATGAGGAATTTAAAATATGCATATGTTTGAGACTGTGGCTCTAAATGTTTTCCTACCA
>NW_011217084.1:2316-5039 GCF_000146605.3 Meleagris gallopavo
GATAAGAAATTGGTTAAAAGGCTGCAGACAGAGGGTGGTCATCAATGGTTCTATGTCCAGGTGGAGGCCAGTAATGAGCAACGTCCCCCAAGAATCTGTCTTGAGACAAATGCCATTCTGTGATTCTTTGACGTAATTCTGAGCAACGTGGTCTAAGCACAACTCCAGTCCCTACTGCTTTTCAACTTCAAGGGTTACAGTAGTATGAGACATATGGCTTCTCCCAGGACACTATCATGCTTTTCCTACAGCACCATAAGGCCTGGGACTTTGTTTGATGTTTCAGAATGCTCATTCTCCCCTCTCTCTCTAAGACAAGTCAGGTTGGCTTGTGGGCACTTGGGGATCCAGCCATCAGTCTGCATCAGCAAGCATGGAGTCATACTGCAAACCCCTACAAATAGAAAACTGCATTTAGAGCAAATTGAGAGAGAGACAATGGACCAGCCTGATGCTCAATTTCCATGAAACTGAGAAAGACAGCCTTGTTGAAAACTAAGTGAAAGCAAGCACTCTTCCTCTCCAGCCCCAAGTTCACTATTCTGATTAGAGTTACTTGATCTGTGCTTCCTTTTTTTTATCTCGTATTCCTAATGCATTTTGTTCTGTTCTCTCAACTCTTAATAAAAATTAACCCTGTAAGAATAGGATTCTATTTATTGTTGTGCTCAGTTAATGTTCTAATACATAGATGTTTTGGAGCACAGCATATTCAAATATTTTGCAGAAATCTGACAGTGAGAGAACAAAACAAAAGCTGATTCATTCAGAATATATAGCCAAACTCCTCAAAACTATTAAGTTTCCATTAGCCATGTTTCAATCTATTGTTAATCCTAATTTAAAACATACGAAAGGGAAATGGTTAGTATCAGAAGGGAAGCATGGATAGTCCTTCTCACAGCTGGTGCCAACAACTTGAATAGTAATTCTTGTCCCTACAGATCTAGGGAATGGGATCCCAGTAAACATAACAAGAGTGCCAACTTCACCACTGTAAGCTTTCACTAATAGATCAATAAAACATATTTTTCTCCCTTTCAGTATCTACCTGTCACTGTTCTTCAATCCATCTCTCAAATGAAAAGTAGAACTTTCCTTTTAAGAAACTAAATTACTTGTTATTTTCAAACCATTAAGACTGCAAAGTACTAAAAACTCACACTAAATATACACTTGAAGGTGGACTGCTGACATAAAAGTCCATCCTCAGCAGAAGTACTGACATTTAGATCTGTTTCTCCCCTTCTTAAAAAAGAGGTCATTTTTAACACCTGCCATTCCTGACCACTGTTTCATGCGCTTGTTGCACAGGTATCATGACATGATGCACTATCATACATGACCAATGAGAGTTTTAAGCATTATATTTGGGATTTTTGTCCATAAATGCATGGCAAGTAGTTAGAAGTAGGCAACTATTACTGCCTCACACTCGAGAGGAATGGAAGGAAGAAGTGGCAGCAGAAGCAGCGCTGAGTCAAAATATCTTACATTCTTTCAGAGAAGTGTCTTCATTTTATTTACCAATTGCATCTAGAAATTTGTATTGTGAAGTGAGGATCTAGAGAAGGGATTTATATTAACAAGTGCTTCATTTATTTTTCAACCAATCTATCTTCTAACTAGTATGAAAGCCTAGCAAAGCCAGACACAATTTGCAATAATATAGCTGGGAGTGTTTTCTCAAACTGAATTAGTGACAGCAGTCTGAGAGAGACATAGGTAATGGAAAAATTTCATGAGGGTACATGTGACAAAAAAAAACCTAGTGCTCCAAGCCAAACTTGCTTTTCATTGCTCTTTTGTCACATCAGATGTTTCCATACAAAAACATAGACTGTCCATGTATTCACCACATCTGGTGTCCCAGTTTGGGTTTTTAGTGAAAACATACAAGAATGTGACAAACTTTGATTGATTAGCTAAAGTGAGTGACAGCTTCTCTCTAAGCGCCTGAACCTAAAGAATGCACCAGCATAGAAGAAGCTGAAATGTAGGTGTCAGCCGAGTGTAGCAGTGCCTCACGCTAATTTTCATCAGGAGATCCAACCTTCACATCCTGTTCACATGGATACTTAAAACTAAGCTCTAGGTTATTCCAGAAAATTGTCAGAGCCTGACTTTTATTAAAGCTCACTTTGCTGACAAAATGCTGACACTTTCAGAGAAAATGCCTGTAATGTTATACAGTGTGAAAATGTTAACCAGTAGGCAGTGAGTAATCTTTAAAAATATATACTGTTTGAAAACTAATGTAATCTCCATAATATCAGTAAAAAATAGCATGTTAAATATGTAGGGATAAAAGCTTATTGAGTAAATTTTAGCTGCAGGGACCTGTATTTAATCAACTTTTTGCAAAGGTTACCTAGTTTAACAAAGCAGACCTGTAATATCTGGGCACAACAGTAATGTCTGAGACATATTCAGTTTGTGCATAAAAACATGAAGTATTTTTATAGGTCTGTCCATTCTAAAATAGGCCTGGTTTCATGGAAAAATTATGTACATTTTTCTAAGCAAAAAACAAGGCCAATTTCTTTCTCATATTTTCTCAAGTGTTGCTGGAAGATGTTGGCAGCATGTTCTCCCTTTCTGGCAGGACTGAGGGTGAAGAATGAAGGTTCACTCCTCGAGAGTGTGAAAGAGATGTTCATATTTTCTGTTAAAAAAATGAGACCCTTAAAATGAAATTAGAGATGGGCAAAAAAGATTTTCTT
>NW_011217085.1:0-1456 GCF_000146605.3 Meleagris gallopavo
AAGAAGAAAGAAGAAGAAGAAGAAGAAGAAGAAAGAAAGAAAGAAAAGAAAAGAAAAGAAAAGAAAAGAAAAGAAAAGAAAAGAAAAGAAAAGAAAAGAAAAGAAAAGAAAAGAAAAGAAAAGAAAAGAAAAGAAAAGAAAAGAAAAGAAAAGAAAAGAAAAGAAAAGAAAAACAACCAGATACTGCAATATAGGGAATAAATATCAGTTCGGTTTTATTTATTTTTCACCATAACCTGGGCAGTCTTTGTCAACTCTCAAGGGACAAGATCTCTCAAGGTTGAATTTCTAACTGAGAAATCTTTAAACTGAGTGAAAAGTAGCAAACAAAAGATGCAACTGAGTATATTGCTAACAGTACGTTGTGGGAACTTAATGATTCTCTATCTGCTAAGTGGGCCCAGGCTGACCAGGATTTCAGCATCATAAAAACCCACTTGCAAGGGTTGGACCTTAAATGTCAAAACTTTTTTTAAAGATCTTATGAATATATATGAATGTATCCAACTCAAAATATGTCTTTTTTTTTTTTTTAAATCTGAACTCCAAATGGAAAAAACAACAGCTGAACCACACACACAAAAATAAATGAAACAAAATGGACAACAAGTAGTATTGCCTGTGTGAATGGCAATAAAACAAAGATTTTTACTTGCATCACATCAGATGCTGGAATTAAATAAACCTTCAAATTATTACTATACAGACCTGCTGTATTTTGCACTTTTTCTCATTATTATTAGGCCAAGACCAGAAGTAACAATGTTAAAATAAGAAGATAAATTATTTTCAACCTGGATGAAAAAAACATGAAGCTCTGGAAATCTGTCAAGGAAAGATGCAGTCTCATAAAAATTCTAGCTTAGTTTTTCTACCAGGAGATCTGACTATAACTCATCATTTCCCATGTTTATTTTATTTGAGTTTGAATTAAGAGATCAATTAAAACTCCTTCTTCCCTTCCATCTTTTCAATATGAGTAGCAATATTGGCAAAATCTTTTTTCTATGATAACGTAATGACATTGTCATAAAAATAAAAATGAAAACCAGACTGTATAGCTTGTGAAAGAGAGTCAGTCCAGGAATAACACAAAAGGTAAGAGAATTGTGAATGTATTGAGTTGACCTATTGCATTTACAGGTCAAGTTTTCAGAACTAGACTCCAAAACTGCATGTATTTGCTGTTTATGCACATAATCAGGCACTTGTGCATTCAGATCAGGCTGCCAGATACAGGCAGACTGTAGATGGACTGTCAATGTTCAGTTTTGGGGATCACTTTGTAAATATGGACCAAAATTAATGTGGAATGGGTCAGGGGAGGGATAAACAGCAGTGGCTGTTTATTCACAAGGCCTTACCGTGTCCATTAATAACTGTCCTATAAAATTATTCAGCCTAGCCTTATACCTTCATTACAAACTGTGACAACTATCATCTTTATACATGTACA
>NW_011217085.1:6003-8693 GCF_000146605.3 Meleagris gallopavo
AAAATCAAGTTTTTCTTTTTTTTTTTCTTTTTTTGTCAATCCATGTTTTCTAATGAAAAATTACTTCTACACAACTTGTTGGGTTTGAACTGCTTCTTGTTATTATAGGAAATTGGGAGACTGATTCCTAATTGATTAAATTAATTTACCTGCCATAGTCACTGCACTGATAAGTTCAGGCAATCTCATTTACCAGGGATGTGCTTAAACTCTATGAAGTCATAGATCAGTAGATGATGACCAGCTTTTTACAGAAATGCTTGGAAGGGCAAGAAAGAGATGGACAGAACAGATTTTTCTTTGCAAAGAAAACTTTCATCTGGCTAGCTGCTGTTCATCTGTGAAGATGAGCATCATTCAAAAGGCACCAAGCAGATGTTATGCAAGGTAGGGTCAAACAAGACATCATGGAACCTACAAAAAAACAAAACATCTCATAGCCCTTACACTAGCAATATTCTGACTGTAGATAAATCTCATTTTCACAAACTTTTCTTTTAAGCAGGAGAAACATGCTCAAATCTAACCTAAATACTTTTAAAATTCACTGTGTTTGAAATCCAGACATACATTCATTCCACACTTTACAGATGTTACAGTCATGCAACAGGCCTGGCTGTTGGATGCTTTCAGTGTTCACATTCTCATTTTGCACTTGAGCCCAAATTTTAGTCTTCTATGCATATACTTTTCTGCCTCTCGAATTTTCCTGCAAATGACATATCCCAAGCAGCTGGCTATGTAATTGCATAAACCAAGCATACACCGACTCATCAGCTGGAAACAACCAGATCCCCTTCTGTTCCTTCTTTACACTAGCTGGTCACAGGCTGACTAAGATTCCAATGTGATGCAGCCATGAAAAAAGCAAACATAATCTTAAAATGTACTCCTGTTCAATCTTAGGAAATATTAATATCACTGCTCCAAATACTAGTGGCTTTCATCTGGAGTACTGTATGCTATTCTAGTCATGCATTTCAAACGAGATTAATCCAAAGTGGAACGTATGCAGAGAGAAACTACTGAGGTGATCAGAAAAAGAGGGAACCTCTTTTACATGAGGCAGCAATTATGTGGCTTGTTATGCTTAATTAAAAAACAAAAGAAAACAAAAGCCATGGAAGGAGGGAAAAGAGTAGGAAAAGGTTTACATGTGTTTCAGAAGAAATGAGGAAAGGGAAGGGAAATTATAAGGAAAAATTATTTATCCTGCATATGAATATGGGTGGAATACAAATTGACTTAATTTGCTATAGCCAAATTCAGGCTGAAAGCAAGCTTCCCAGCTATCACAGCAGCATTCTTAGGAACAAACTTTAGATTATAACAGCAAGATTAAAAGCTTTCAAAGAAATGTGGCAAAATAATACTTGGAAGGCAAAGTTTTATCGGTCACTTTACAAGTACATTCAGGTGGTGCCTCAGTGAAGGACAAGACCAGATCAAAGATATATACCTCTTATTCATTTTTTCACTCAGGGTCCAAGCTTAAAGGTTATCATTTTAACAACCAGGACCATTAGCTGCCAGGTTATAAATATCAATCAAAAGGATCCTATCAGATTTTGTATGCTGTATACAAAGAAGAAAGATGACCCTATACGAATATGTCTAAGAGAATAGCAATGTTGTTCTTAAACTCTGAGTATATAAAAAGCAGCAAAACCTGACCAACTAGAAAACAAACAGACAAAAAAGTCCCATTGTTATTGGTTAAGGGAAGAGAAATATCCAAAATAATACATTTCTCAAACAAGTGAAATTTAAGAGAAAATCATTTACAGAGCTGATAAACCAAGTTACATCTCAAATTTCTGTTATCCATTCTTATTCAGTTAACTTCAGTAAAGCATTCAGGAAGAATAAGGATTCATCCCACATGGAGAGAGAAGAATGTATATATAACTACTTTCATGTAAGATCAATCTGTGGTCTGGTTGTTCTTTTTTCCTTCCAAACAAAAGTTTTATTTTTTATTTGTTCTGTTTATCATCTAACAGAAAAACTGTAAATCTGTAAAACTGTTACTTTGTGATAATCTCCAAAATTATGGAGTTATTCAAAATTCCTTTTGACAATTTGTCAGCTGTTGTACTTCAGATATAATGCAGACATAAGATCTCACAGACTATCATGCACACTACGTAGGCAGAATTAGGCAAATTAAAGATATATCAAAATTTCACTATTAAAGATTTTTATCCTCCTGCACCTTTTAATCTATTTCTTTTAGTGTACTTTTATTGATCTATCTTCATAGATTTTATATCCTATGGTTTTCCAATTTTATTCTTTAAGAATGCCTTTTGGGAACTCTAAATGTTTACCTCAATAACTTAGATGAAAAAAAAACCAAAAAAACAAACACTTAATTCTTCTTCCTTATTGAGGTTTTTCACTCTGAATGCAAAGCCAATAACGATGTGGTAGTTCAATAGCAGGATATCATCCATAAACTCTGCTGTGAATGTCACACACAGCAGTGTCAGTAGGGGTTATACATTCATTAAAAATGAATATACATATTCATTTAAAACCTGTTAAAGGTTTTTAATTGTATACAGTCCCTTTAAATTGATTGCATTTAGTATCATGTTTAGGCTACCAGTGTCATTATCAGTGAACTAACAGTTTAAATATTTCATTCATCAACTTATTGTAATAAAATGTATAGAAATGTGAGGAGG
>NW_011217085.1:8745-11009 GCF_000146605.3 Meleagris gallopavo
AAGAGAAGAGAAGAGAAGAGAAGAGAAGAGAAGAGAAGAGAAGAGAAGTCAATATACAGAAAACCTGTGACTATAAACATAAACAATTCGTACCCTGTAAAGAGCAACCTCTTTCTACTTTGTTGACCTCCTTTTTTAACTCCAATTGCTTGCCTCAGTATTTTCTCTTTTTAGAGTCCTTGGTCTACAAAGAGATTGCATCAAGATTTCATAGAATTCCTGATGCAGCAGCAGGTGAACTTGAAGACATTGGAAGGGAGGGGGCATTTATCATGCTGCTAAAGAACACAGATAGGGTCCACAGCACTCACAGGGCCTCTGAATGGGCACTTATCTTCCCACCTACAATTGAAACCATGGATATTTCTGAGCACTTTGTTCAGTGTGGGCACATTTGAACTTCTTCTCTGAGCTGGAGTCACAGCCCCATGGGCCTTCCCATCAGCCAGGTATTGCCTCTGGGTGACAGGGACACTAAGGCACTCACTCACACCCCAGTGTTCTCTTTCCTACCAACGTTGCTCATTTTCTGAATTAAAAGCAACTGAGGAATTTTATCCTTAAAATTAATTACCCATATCTCAGTCACCTGTAGTCAAATCAAGACATCTTTGCAAATGTTTGGAAACTAGAGATGATGTCAGGATTTTTCTGGTGGCAGTTTTCTGGAGATGCAAATGCGCTGTAAGAAAGCTGTAGGTTATCTATAAAAAATATTTTCTTTGTTTTTTAATCTATGAATTTGTGTCTGTATCTGTCCTTCACTTTCTGCAGTGCTTCAGCACAGCCATTCCTCTGCAGAATGGCTTACCAGTAATTAAATGCTTTTTTATAACGGCACCGTATGAAATTACTTAACCTATGATTTATACCAGAGCAGTAAAGATAAGGAATGATGGAAGGTTGTGCCCTTAAGGGATTGTGGCCCTCAGCAGGGGAAGAAAATGCAGCCTGTGGTGCTGACGGCAGCGCATCACAGCATGCAAGCCAGTTTTCTGTTCAAAAGACCATTTGATGGTTATATGTGCAAGTATGGGACTATGCAAAATATCTAGTCTGGCATGTACACAATAACGAGTGTCCAGTCCTTCAAGAGGGTAATTGTTTTTCCCATGACTAACTGAAAGGAAAGGGGAAAAGAGAAAAACCTAAAGTCTCTCTCTGCTCAGAAACGGAGTCAGAATCGTTCACTGATTTTCCATTGTTCCTGTCTTAGGCAATCCAAGTGCCGGAAAAAAAAAGCAAGAAGAGAAAAAAAGCAGTATCATGCAATTTCAAGCACCTGGCTGATTTGAATGAATCCAGCTAAGAAAATCAAAACATGTACTGCGAAAAGTAGTGGTGACATTTTTGCTGACATCCTGATCTCTCTCTCTAAGCATTTATACCTTGATCACTACTGATAGACTGGATGATTTTCTGTGCTAACTTCAACATTTTCACACAAATGGCAAATTTAAATAGACAATGCATTTTCACTGGAGCTATACAACCACAAAAAGCAAACTGTGAGAGTTGCCAATTTTACTGGAAATAGGCTGCCTTCTGGGAACGAGATACAGTCAAAGAATGAACCTTTCTTTTCTGTGAGGTTCAGAACGACCGAAGGCAGTGGATAGTTTAATATAACGGACATGATGCAGCTTTGCTTATTTTCATGTTTGAACAATACTGTGGCAGAATTTTTGCAAAGAGTTTTAAGACAATTGATACATTAACCATTATAATGTGCATATTACATAAACTGATATTATTCCCAAAATATAGCATAGACGATGCTAAGAAAGAGCATGGTTCCTGGAGTGATTAATATTGTATTCTCTTACATCTTAGTAACTTAAGCTATTGCCATTATGCATTATACAGCAACTTTATTAACACTTAAATAAAAGTATCTGCAGCATTACCATTAAAATTTGTAACAACATATGGATATGTACGTGGGTGCTGTTTTCAAAACTGTTATGCAACAATACATTCAGAAATAAACCACTTTTTAGCAAATGCAACACTAGTAACTCTAGCACTGTTCTTTTATGGTTATTTTTATTTAATTTTCAACCTGCAGTAAAATGATATCAATGATGTACATGGTGGGCATATCACGCTGCTTTGTTAGCATAGCACACCTTTTGACATGCAGCTGAGGTTATTCTCCATTCTTTTTAATTTAAAAAAGAAAAAAAAAAGGAATAAAAGAAAAAAGAAAGGAAGAAAGGAAATAACCAAAAATAACTTTTAGTTCTTGATATTCTGCCCCAAAT
>NW_011217086.1:0-1130 GCF_000146605.3 Meleagris gallopavo
GATAGGACAAGGGGAATGGTTGGAAAGTGAGACAGGGGAGGTTTAGGTTGGATACGAGGAGGAAGTTTTTCATGCAGAGGGTGGTGAGGCACTGGCACAGGTTGCCCAAGGAGGCTGTGGATGCCCCATCCCTGCAGGCATCCAAGGCCAGGCTGGATGTGGCTCTGGGCAGCCTGGGCTGCTGGTTGGTGACCTGCACACAGCAGGGGGTTGGGACTGGATGAGCACTGTGCTCCTTTGCAACCCAGGCTGTTCTATGACTCTTAATTAAGAATCATAATGCATTTCTATGGCAGTTAAGAAACCAGCCCTCTGTTTGCTACTCATGCACCAGGTTTGGAGGGGTGCTGAAGCTGCACTCTATGACCGATTCGGGCTGCGTTGTCGAGGAGCTGTGCATCTCAGGGATGCCCTCCAGGAATCCCAGCCCCCCCCACGCTTTGTGCTGCCCGTGTGAGTGCTGACAAAACACGGATGAGAACCAAATTCCGCTACAGAGCCTGCATTCAGCAGCAGAACCAGATGGGGACAGAGCTGATGAATAATGCATCCTGCTGGTCGGGGGCTGTTTGTCAGAGCACAGGGACCACAATGCGATTCTTCATGCTGCCATGAGCCCTTTGTCCTTGCCCAATGGGATAGGTTAGGGGGAGGAACTGGATGAAACGAGGAGACACAGACACCAATGGTGTAATGGTGCATGTATGGCAACAGAGTCGGTAGGTGGCAGGAGGTTCAGAAAGGAGCTGCTGCAAGTGACCCTGAAGCCCAAAGCACTGCTAACCCACACTTGTTACGTTCGCTTACACTGCTGCCCTGCTCTCTCCATGGCACCCTGCCGTGGTTTGTGAGAAAAGAGGGTTGGACAGAGGAAAAAGGTTCCTATGTACAAGTTATCATGCAGGCTTGTGCTGAAACCATGCAGAGCCCAATCAGCCACTTCTGTGTTAGGCTTCTCATAGAATCACAGAATGGCTGGGTTGGAAGGGACCTCAAGGATCACAAAGCTCCAACCCCCACCAATGCAGGGCCACCAACCTCCACATCTCACAGCAGCCCAGGCTGCCCAGGGCCCCATCCAACCTGGCCTTGAACACCTCCAGGGATGGACGGGGATCCACAGCCTCTCT
>NW_011217087.1:0-1570 GCF_000146605.3 Meleagris gallopavo
GCAACTGGGAGCGACTGGGGGGGCTGGGGGAACAACTGGGAGGGACTGGGGACGACTGGGAGGGAACTGGGGGCATCTGGGAGGCAACTGGGAGGGACTGGGACAACTGGAATGGACTGAGAGGGTGACTGGGAGGGACTGGGGTGACTGGGAGGGATGGAGCAACTGGGACCAAACTGGAAGAGACTGGAAGGGACTGGGGCAACTGGGAGAGACTGGGAGGCAACTGGGAGAGACTGGGAGGCAACTGGGAAGGACTGGGAGGATAACTGGAAGGGACTGGAGATGATGGAGGAACTGGTAGAGATTGGGAGGCAATTGGGAAGGGACTGGGGGGCAACTGGAAAGTACTGAGAGGGCAACTGGAAGGGACTAGGGCCACAGGGAGAGACTGGGAGGCAACTGGGAAGGACTGGGGGGCAACTGGGAGGGACTGGGGCCATGGGGAGGGACTGAGAGAGACTGGGAGGCAAGTGGGAAGGACTGGGGGGCAACTGGGAGGAACTGATAGAGACTGGAAGGCAACTGGGAAGGGACTGGGGGGGAACTGGAGAGACTGGGGCCACAGAAAGGGACTGGGAGAGACTGGGAGGCAACTGGGAAGGACTGGGGCTACGGAGGGGAACTGATAGAGACTGGGAGGCAACTGGGAAGGACTGCGGGGCAACTGGGATGGACTGGGAGGGCAACTGGTAGGGACTGGGGCACCACGGGAAAGGACTGGTAGAGACTGGGAGCCAACTGGGAAGGACTGGCGCCACAGGGAGGGCCTGAGAGAGACTAGGGAGCAACTGGCAAGGACTGGAGGGCAACTGGGAGGGACTGGTAGAGACTGAGAGGCAACTGGGAAGGGACTGGGGCCACAGGGAGGGACTGGGAGAGACTGGGAGGCAACTGGGAAGGACTGGGGCCATGGGGAAGGACTGGTAGAGACTGGGAGCCAACTGGGAAGGACTGGGGCCACAGGGAGGGACTGGTGGAGACTAGGGGGCAACTGGGAAGGACTGGGGAGGCAACTGGGAAGGACTGGGAGGGCAACTGGAAGGGACTGGGGCACCACGGGGAGGGACTGGGAGACTGGGAGGCAAGTGGGAAGGACTGGGGGGAACTAGGAGGAACTGGTAGAGACTGGGAGGCAACTGGGAAGGGACTGGGAGGCAACTGGGAAGGACTGAGGCCACGGGGAGGGACTGAGAGAGACTGGGAGGCAACTGGGAAGGATTGGGGGGCAACTGGGATGGACTGGGAGGGCAACTGGAAGGGACTGGGGCACCACGGGGAGGGACTGGGAGGCAACTGGGAAGGACTGGGGGCAACTGGGAAGGACTGGGGCCATGGGGAGGGACTGAAAGAGACTGGGAGGCAACTTGGAAGGACTGGGGGGCAACTGGGAAGGACTGAGAGGGCAACTGGAGGGGACTGGAGCTATGGGGAGGGACTGGTAGAGACTGGGAGGCAACTGGGAAAGACTGGGGGGCAACTGGGAAGGACTGGGAGGGCAACTGGGAGGGACTGATAGAGACTGGGGGGCAACTGGGAAGGGACTGGGAGGCAACTAGGAAGGACTGGG
>NW_011217088.1:0-625 GCF_000146605.3 Meleagris gallopavo
CTATCTGCATGCATGGGTGGGTGATATGCTTAGGAACACGTGTGACACTCTTGGGGATGCGTGTGACATGCTATGACACACGTGTGACACGCTTAGGGGGCACGTGGGACACGCGGGGATGTGGGGATGTGGGACCCACGTTTGGTTCTGCGGTTGTTACCCTGAAAACTGGAGCCCAGCTGCGTCTGTATAGTGGGTGACACGCTTAGGGACATGTATAACATGCTTGGGGATGCGTGTGACATGCTATGACACACGTGTGACATGCGGGGATGTGGGGACGTGGGACCTATGTCTGATTCTGGGGGTGTTACCCTGAGAACTGAACCCCATCTGCATGCATGGGTGGGTGACATACTTAGGAACACGTGTGACACGCTTGGGGACGCGTGTGACATGCAATGACATGCGTGTGACACGCTTAGGGGGCACGTTGGACACGCGGGGATGTGGGGATGTGGGACCCACGTTTGGTTCTGCGGGTGTTGCCCTGAAAGTTGGAGCCCAGCTGCGTCTGTATAGTGGGTGACACGCTTAGGAACATGTGTGACACGCTTGGGGATGCGTGTGACATGCTATGACATGCGTGTGACACGCTTAGGGGGCACGTGGGACACGCGGGGAT
>NW_011217089.1:0-953 GCF_000146605.3 Meleagris gallopavo
TCTCCCTAATTAAGATTTATAATAAACTGGTTGGACCACCATTTGAACCGTTGTTTCTTAATCTCAAGCTGGGTATATAATATTAAAAGAACCTCCTCTCCCTCCTCTAAATCCGAGCGAGACACTCCCCTAGTGCATTTTGAGGCCATTCTTTCTAGTCTCGTTAGTTACATGGGAGAAGAGGCTGACTTCTACCACACCACAGCCTCTCTTCAGGCATTTGTAGGGAGTGATAAGGTCTCCCCTGAGCCTCCTCTTCTCCAGACTAAATAATCCCAGACACCTCAGCTGCTTCTTGTAAGATCTGTGTTCCAGACACCTCAACAGCTTTGCTGCCCTTCTCTGGACACACTCCAGGGCCTCACTGTCTTTCTTGTAGTCAGGGGCAAAAGCTGGGCACTGTACTCCACGTGTGGCCTAATCAGAGCTGAGTACAGATGTATGATCACTTTCCTTCTCTGGCTGGTAACACTATTTCTGATAGAAGCCAAGAAGCCATTGGTCTTCTTGGCCATCTGGGCACACTGCTAGCTCATATTCACCTGACCATTGATCAACACAGCTTAGTCTCTTTCTTCCACACAGTTTTCCAGCCACTCCTGCACGAAGCCCATAGTGTTGCTTGAGGTTGTTGTGGCCAAATTGACACCAGGTCTTGTTGAACTTCATCTTATTGGCTGCAGCCCAGCTATCCAGCCTATTCAGATAATTTGCAAACAAGTAATCAAATGCATAAGGAAATATGCTGCCTTGAAGGAAGGAAAGAATACAGAATCACAGAATCACAGAATCACAGAATCACCAAGATTGGAAAAGACCTACAAGATCATCCAGTCCAACCATCCACCTATCACCAATAGTACTCACTAAACCATGTCCCTCAACAAAAATCCAAACATTCCTTGAATACCTCCAGGGTCAGTGACTCCACCACCTCCCCAGGCAGCCCATTC
>NW_011217090.1:0-1781 GCF_000146605.3 Meleagris gallopavo
GTAACAGTTCATTAACAAAAAAAAAAGGGGGGGAGGGAAGTGTTAAAGGAGGATAGGAGGATAGAACGCTAAAAAAAGAAACTTGTGAATGTATATCAGCTTTGTGAGAACCTGTATAAAGGATTTGGATTGTTCATATCTGAGTCCATGCAAGGACGGAGGTGGACTGAGAATGCTGAAAGGAAGCTCATGCTGCATAGAAGCTGAAAGGAAGTTCAAGCTGGAAGAAGTGATGTGCTGAAAGAAGCAATCTTGTGCGTAGACCTGCTTTTCTCTGGATGAAGGAACAACTCCAAGATGGATGGAATATATTAAGGGGTCTCTTTAGGGGTTTTTGCAAGATGGATACAGAATTTGTTAAAATAGGGTTAGTTTGTCTCATTGCTTTTTTCTGTGTTTTAATTTGCATTCCATGCTTGTTGCAGTGTATACAAAAAATGATACAGGATGCTATGAACTGTGCCTTTTTTATTAATAAAGGGGAAGATGTGGGGGAAGATGTAACTGTGAGCAAGTTACCAAAGAATTTATCAGACTCCTTGATAGACCCTATCACTGTGAAACCTTGGGAGTCTGGAGTGGAAGACAGAGAGCAAACGGTATCTGTTTGTGTCTAAGGGTAAACAGGAGGTTCTGTTTGTATGCATTGTTAACCTTATCACACTTAAGAAACCTTTCATCCTTTATCACTGTTGTTTGGGAGAAGCTAGGCCAATTAACTGATTAGAGGAAGAGGAATTCCTGGCTTGTAAGTGAATGGTATATAAGATGTGTGTTGAACACAATAAAGCAGAAATATTCTGATGATACAAGAAACTGTGAGAGCTCTCTAATTCAACTGAGCACTGACATTAAGAATATAAGACGTAGTTAATGAACTAGCATAAAACTAAGAGTTCCAGTTGATATGTTGATATGATGTGTCAAGAGCAGCCTGAGTACTGGAAGTACAACTCCACCGGCAAGTTGCAAGAGGCTTTAGTGTTCACCCGTCTCCTCTTTGTTCCAAGTGCAAAAGCCTTTTTCTCTCTTTTTTTATTTATTTTTTTTATTTTTTAGGTCTTGTCTAATATAGACACATGGCACTAGGCATACTTGAAGAAAAGAAAATCCACAGGCAGTCTTTCCCTCCTGTGGAGAAAGAGAGTTGTACTTGACAGATGCTAATTATATCACTGAGAGTTGTACTAGAAGGTGCTCAGATAACGAAGAGATGGTAATGGGTATATAAATATAGTAGGTCTTGGATCTCATTATGCAGTAACTCTGGATTTGAATAAAAGCTAGACTGACTGTCAATTACACTGTTGTAACTGGGTGGTATGAAAAGGGGAGAAAGGAATAGCATTTCCTTACCATGTCTAATCTTTACAAGAATTCTTCCAGATGGATAATTCTGATAGATTTACAAAGATTTTATCTAATTCTGCCCTTCCTTTCTCCTGTTACTAAACTCAGCACCTGGATATTTTCCAGGAATATTCAGCATTGTGACTAAGCATCTGTCAGGTCCTTGCTCTCTCTTCTTCAAGGCAGAAATAGGAGTGTGTGTATAAGCAGAAGCAAAATGCACAGCAAGTAAATTCTGCATATATGGATGTGGTTGATGCAGTAATACTGTTTAAATACCAAATCCCCCCTCGCTTTACTTCAGATAGCACCATATCATGTGGGGAACTGAGAGTTGGGGAAATTTTTGAGATGGAACCAGGGAATTACAGGCCTGTTAGCCTGACCTTGGTGCCAGGGAAGGTTATGGAGCAGATTGTCTTGAGGGAGAT
>NW_011217091.1:0-1489 GCF_000146605.3 Meleagris gallopavo
TCTTGGTGTCACCTCACCTTGGTTGTCACCTCATCTTGGTGTCACCTCACCTTGGTGTTCCTTAGTCCCACTGTCATCCATCTTGGTGTCACCTCTTCTTGGTTGTCACCTCATCTTGGTGTCACCTCACCTTGGTGTTCCTTAGTCCCACCATCATCCATCTTGGTGTCACCTCATCTTGGTTGTCACCTCATCTTGGTGTCACCTCACCTTGGTTTTCCTTAGTCTCACCGTCCTCCATCTTGGTGTCACCTCACCTTGGTTGTCACCTCACCTTGGTGTTCCTTAGTCCCAACGTCATCCATCTTGGTTGTCACCTCATCTTGGTGTCACCTCACCTTGGTGTTCCTTAGTCCCAACATCATCCATCTTGGTTGTCACCTCATCTTGTTGTCACCTCATCTTGGTGTTCCTTAGTCCCAACGTCATCCATCTTGGTGTCACCTCACCTTGGTTGTCACCTCACCTTGCTGTTCCTTAGTCCCAACGTCATCCATCTTGGTGTCACCTCACCTTGGTTGTCACCTCATCCATCTTGGTGTCACCTCACCTTGGTGTTCCTTAGTCCCACTGTCATCCATCTTGGTGTCACCTTGTCTTGGTTGTCACCTCACCTTGGTGTTCCTTAGTCCCACCGGCATCCATCTTGGTGTCACCTCACCTTGGTGTTCCTTAGTCCCACCGGCATCCATCTTGGTGTCACCTCACCTTGGTTGTCACCTCATCTTGGTGTCACCTCACCTTGGTGTTCCTTAGTCCCAACGTCCTCCATCTTGGTTATCACCTCATCTTGGTGTTCCTTAGTCCCACCGTCATCCATCTTGGTGTCACTTCTTCTTGGTTGTCACCTCATCTTGGTGTCACCTCACCTTGGTGTTCCTTAGTCCTAACATCATCCATCTTGGTGTCACCTCTTCTTGGTGTCACCTCATCCTGGTGCTCCTCAGTCCCACCGTCATCCATCTTGGTGTCACCTTGTCCCGTTGTCACCTCATCCCGGCGTTCCTTACCCCATTGTCACCCATCTCGTTGCCACCTCCTCCCGCTGTCCCACTCTCCCAGCATTTCCCAGTCCCTCAGGATGCCAGCAGTCCCTCCGTCGCCCCTCCTCATGTCCGTTTGTCCCCGTGCTGCAGCGGCAGTGCGTGGAATACGCCCTGAAGGCTCAACCTCTGCGGCGCTACATCCCCAAGAACCGAACCCAGTACCGCGTCTGGGCCATGGTCAACTCCACCGCCTTCGAGTACATCATGTTTGTCCTCATCCTGCTCAACACCATCGCCCTGGCCGTGCAGGTGGGGGGTGTTTTGGGGGGTCGTGGGGTCGTGGCAGGGACCCACGGGGGACAAATAAGGGGCAATAACTCCCCTGGGGGCAGTTAAAGCACACCTAGGGGTCTCCTGGAGAGTCTGAGGGTGGTTAAAGGATCACTGGGGGATGGTATGGGGGTGATTCAGGACACTAGGGGGCAATTAAATGACCCGGGGGG
>NW_011217091.1:3428-3728 GCF_000146605.3 Meleagris gallopavo
GGGGGGCAGTTGAGGTCCCTGAGGGGCACTTGAGGGCCCTGGGGGGAGTGAAGGGTGCACTGGGGTGTCTGTAGGGGACAAGGTGAGTAAATTTGGGCCCCTGGGGGCAGTGAGAGCACCCATGGAGGATCAGTTAAGGGTCCTGGGGGGCAGGAGGAGGTCGGGAGGGGGGGGCAATTAATACCCCCCCTCCCCCAGCATTACGAGCAGTCCAAGCCCTTCAACTACGTGATGGACCTTCTCAACATGGTGTTCACCGGGCTCTTCACCGTGGAGATGGTGCTCAAGATCATCGCCTTC
>NW_011217092.1:0-467 GCF_000146605.3 Meleagris gallopavo
AGGGTGCCGACCCCTCCTGGCTTCCCTTCAGGCTGTTGTACAAAGCCATCGACGCCAACGCGGAGGACCAGGGCCCCATCTACAACTACCGGGTGGAGATCTCCATCTTCTTCATCGTCTACATCATCGTCATCGCCTTCTTCATGATGAACATCTTCGTCGGCTTCGTCATCATCACCTTCCGTGCCCAGGGCGAGAGCGAGTACCGGAACTGCGAGCTGGACAAGAACCAGGTGCACGTCAGCCCAGCATCACCTCGTCCCGGTGTCACCTCACCTTGGTGTTCCTTAGTCCCACTGTCATCCATCTTGGTGTCACCTTGTCTTGGTTGTCACCTCACCTTGGTGTTCCTTAGTCCCAACATCATCCATCTTGGTGTCACCTCACCTTGGTTGTCACCTCACCTTGGTTGTCACCTCACCTTGGTGTTCCTTAGTCCCACCATCATCCATCTTGGTGTCACCTCA
>NW_011217093.1:0-466 GCF_000146605.3 Meleagris gallopavo
AAACCCCAGTGAGACCCCAAAATCCAACAAGGTGACACCAAAACCCCAGTGAGACCCCAAAATCCAACAAGGTGACACCAAAACCCCAGTGAGACCCCAAAATCCAACAAGGTGACACCAAAACCCCATTGAGACCCCAAAACCCCAACAAGGTGACACGACGACCCCATCGAAACCCCAAAATTTGACAGGATGGCCCCAAAATCCCCACAGAGTGGCCCCCAAAACTCAACAAGATTAACCAAAACCCAACAAGGTGGCACCAAATCCTAAAAAAGTGACCCCAGAAACCCAACAAAGTGACACCAAAACCCCATTGAGACCCCAAAAACCCAACAAGGTGACACCAAAACCCCATTGAGACCCCAAAAATCCAACAAGGTGACCCCAAAACCCCATTGAGACCCCAAAGGTGAACCCCAAAACCCAACAAGGTGACCCCAAAACCCCAATGAGACCACAAAAA
>NW_011217094.1:0-3397 GCF_000146605.3 Meleagris gallopavo
GGGGTCTCACTGGGGTTTTGGTGTCACCTTGTTGGGTTTTTGGGGTCTCAATGGGGTTTTGGTGTCACCTTGTTGGGGTTTTGGGGTCTCAATGGAGTCACCTTGATGAGTTTTGGGGTCTCAATGGGGTTTTGGTGTCACCTTGTTGGGTTTTTGGTGTCACCTTGTTGGGTTTTGGGGTCTCACTGAGGTTTTGGGGTCACTTTTTTAGGATTTGGTGCCACCTTGTTGGGTTTTTGGGGTCTCAATGGGGTTTTGGTGTCACCTTGTTGGGTTTTTGGGGTCTCAATGGGGTTTGGTGTCACCTTGTTGGGTTTTTGGGGTCTCATTGGGGTTTTGGTGCCACCTTGTTGGGTTTTGGTTCATCTTGTTGAGTTTTGGGGGCCACTCTGTTGGGATTTCGGGGCCATCCTGTCAAATTTTGGGGTCTCGATGGGGTCGCGGTGTCACCGTTTCGACTTTTTAAAGCCTGGGGGGGCTGATTTAGGGTGGTTTTAGGGTGGATTTTGGGGTCACCCCAATACCAGGCAGTGTTCCTTGCCGTGGTTGAGCCAATGTCCCGTGCGACCGGTGCGGATGATGCGCTGCAGTTGGTTGGTCTTCACCCAGATGATTTCATCCACGCGTTCGTAGCTGGTGGGACGGACGTGGGGTGACAGTGGGGCGGTTATGGGGGGGTGACAATGGGGTGACATTGGGGTGACAGTGGGGTGACTCACCCCCAGAGGTTCAGGCATTCCCGTCCCAATTCCATGGCTCTGTGGAGAGGGGAGAATTGAGGGGTATGAGGACGTGGAGGTGACAATGGGGGGACATCAGGATGGAGGGGACAATGGGGGACATCAGGGTGGAGGGGACAATGGGGGACATCAGGATGGAGGGGACAATGGGGGACATGAGGATGGAGGGGACAATGGGGGACATCAGGATGTGGAGGGGACAATGGGGGACATCAGGATAGAGGGGACAATGGGGGACATCAGGATGTGGAGGGGACAATGGGGGACATGAGGATGGAGGGGACAATGGGGGACATCAGGGTGGAGGTGACAATGGAGGGACATGAGGACGTGGAGGTGACAATGGGGGGACAACCAAAAGGACACCAAGGAGGACAGTGAGGGGACAACCAAAGGGACATCGGGGAGGACAACGAGGGGACAAATTGAGGAGGACATCAAGGAGGATGAAGAGGGGACAACCAGAGGGGACAACTGAGGACAACGAGGGGACATGAAGGAGGACCATGAGAGGACGACCAGAGGGGACATGAAGGAGGACAGAGAGGGGACAACTGAGGAGGACATCAAGGAGGACAAAGAGGGGACAACCAGAGGGGACATCAAGGAGGACAAAGAGGGGACAACTGAGGAGGACATCAAGGAGGACAAAGAGGGGACAATTGAGGAGGACATGAAGGAGGACAAAGAGGGGACAACCAGAGGGGACATGAAGGAGGACAAAGAGGGGACAATTGAGGAGGACATGAAGGAGGACAAAGAGGGGACAACCAGAGGGGACATCAAGGAGGACAAAGAGGGGACAATTGAGGAGGACATGAAGGAGGATGAAGAGGGGACAACCAGAGGGGACAACTGAGGACAACGAGGGGACATGAAGGAGGACCATGAGAGGACAACCAGAGGGGACATCAAGGAGGACAAAGAGGGGACAATTGAGGAGGACATCAAGGAGGACAAAGAGGGGACAATTGAGGAGGACATCAAGGAGGACAAAGAGGGGACAACTGAGGAGGACATCAAGGAGGACAAAGAGGGGACAACCAGAGGGGACACAGCAGAACCTCCAGAAGAACCACCACCAACCACCGAGAGGAGACAACGGGAGAAAGGGACAACCACGGAAGGTGACAAAAAGGTTGGGGGACGGGGGGGAGGGGACCAAAAAAAACCCAGGAGGTCACGTGGTTCAGGCTCACCTTCCGGTGACCCAGAGGAAGAGGAAGCCCTCGTCCTGCAGGACTGGGATGTTGAGACGCCTCATCTCGTCGTCGGTCAGCGTGCCGTAGGGCAGCTCCATGTGGATGTCCCACGGAGGGTCGGCCATCACCACGGCGAACTTACCCAGGATGCTGACGTCCAGGTAACGGATGTCGCAGCAGATCCACTGTCACCAGGAAACCAAGGGGTCGGGGGGGGAGGGACGGGGATTGTCTTCGTTGGGTGAGGGAAGACCTCCCATGGAGGTCCGTCACCGATACGGAGGGTCCCGAGCTTTGGGGTGAAGGATAAGGGGATGGAGGAGCGCCCTTGTGGAGGTTCCTGCTTCTGGGGGTGAAGGACGTCATGATGGAGGGCCACCGTCGTGGTGGATCTGATTTGGGGTGAAGGACGTCATGATGGAGGCCCACCATCGTGGTGGATCTGATTTGGGGTGAAGGAGAACCCAATGGAGGATCTCTTACTTATGGGGGTGAAGAACGTCTTAATGGAGGTCCACCATGGTAGAAGCTCCAACTTTCCGGGTCCAAAACCACCCAAATGGAGACTTCTACCCAACGGAGGTCCGCCATGATGGAAGCTCCCAAATTTTGGGGTGAGGAACATCCTAATGGAGGCCCACCATGGCAGAAGCTCCAACTTTCCGGGTCCAAAACCACCCAAATGGAGACTCCTACCCAACGGAGGTCCTCCATGATGGAAGCTCCCAAATTTTGGGGTGAGGAACGTCCCAATGGAGGTCCATCATGGCAGAAGCTCCAACTTTCCGGGTCCAAAACCACCCAAATGGAGACTCCTACCCAACGGAGGTCCTCCATGATGGAAGCTCCCAAATTTTGGGGTGAGGAACGTCCTAATGGAGGCCCACCATGGCAGAAGCTCCAACTTTCCGGGTCCAAAACCACCCAAATGGAGACTCCTACCCAACGGAGGTCCACCATGATGGAAACTCCCAAATTTTGGGGTGAGGAACGTCCCAATGGAGGCCCACCTTACCTGGGGAGGGAACAGGCGGTCGGCCCCGGCGTCGGGCTGTGGCCTGGCCAGCTCCTGTCCGTGCTCGCGGCCCGGTGGCGCGGTGGCCTCGCCGGTGGGCTCGGTGCAAGCATCGATTTCGTAGTGGACGTATTTGCAGGTGTCCATGTGGAAGCAGGTGTTGAGGAAGGAGCAATCGCCCAGGGATTCGTCCGTGTGCTTGTTGATGATGCGACTTTTGGAGGGGGTGAAGAAAGGGGAGGAGGAAGAAAAGGGAGGGAAAGGGAAGGAGAGGATAAAGGAAAGGGGAAGGGAAGAGAAAATAAAGAGAATGGAAGGAGGAAGAAAAGAAAAAATGAAAAATGAAAAAGGGAGAAGGGAGAAGGGAAAGGAAAAGGAAAAGGGAAAAGGGAGAAAGGAAGAGGGAAAAAGGAAGAGGGAAAAAGGAAGAGGGAAAAGGA
>NW_011217095.1:0-627 GCF_000146605.3 Meleagris gallopavo
AAATGCGCCAAAAAAAACCCAAAATGACCCCAAAATGAGCCCCAAATGAGCCCAATTCTGCTGAGTTCATCCAGACCCCAAAATGACCCCAAATGAGCCCAAAAATGACCCCCAATTCTGCTGAGCTCATCAAGAGCCCAAAATTACCCTAAAAAGACCCAAAAACCCCAAAATGACCCCAAAAAAGACCCAAAAAGCCCCAAAATGACCCCCAAAAAACCCCAAATGACCCCAATTCTGCTGAATTCATCCAGACCCCAAAATGACCCCCAAAAAACCCCAAAATGACCCCAATTACTAGCTGAGCTCATCAAGACCCCAAACTGACCCAAAATGACCCCAAAAAGACCCAAAAACCCCAAAATGACCCCAAAAAGACCCAAAAAGCCCCAAAATGACCCCAAAAAAGACCCAAAAAGCCCCAGAATGACCCCCAAAAAACCCCAAATGACCCCAATTCTGCTGAGCTCATCAAGACCCCAAACTGACCCAAAAATGACCCCAAAAAGACCCAAAAAGCCCCACAAATGACCCCAATTTGGCTGAGTTCATCCAGATGCCCAAAATGACCCCAAAAAGACCCAAAAAAACCCAAATGACCCCAATTCTGCTGAGCTCATCCAGATC
>NW_011217095.1:2230-8152 GCF_000146605.3 Meleagris gallopavo
TAGTAGGGGGCGTGGCTAGAGTTGATGCAGGCATCAAGGATTGGTTGTGGGCGTGGCCTGGAGTTATGTGGGCGTGGCTAAGGATTGGTTGCGGGCATGGCCTGTGGTTATGTGGATGTGGCTTTTTGTTGGGGGTGTGGCTTTTGTAGGGGGCGTGGCCTGGTGCAGGCACCAGGTGTTGG
This sequence comes from Meleagris gallopavo, assembly GCF_000146605.3. NCBI lineage: Eukaryota > Metazoa > Chordata > Aves > Galliformes > Phasianidae > Meleagris > Meleagris gallopavo. Next base: position 2,413 of record NW_011217095.1, read on the forward strand.
TTCTTGGTCGGAGTGGTTCTTGGTCGGAGGCGTGGCCTTCCGTTATGTGGGCGTGGTCAGGGAGTCAGCTGTGGAAGTGGCTTCTTGTGGGGAGCGTGGCCTGTAGTTAAGTGGGCTGGCTTTTTGTAGGGGGGCGTGGCCTGAGATGACGCAGACACCAGGGATTGGTTGTGGGCGTGGCCAAGGGTTATGTGGGCGTGGCCATGGAGCGGTTGTGGGCGTGGCTTCGGTCACAGCCCGCAGAAATCAAACTCCTCCTTCCAGGAATTCGGAGTCATGTTCATTAGATTTCATTTGCATGCAGACCCTCCCCCTCACGCCTGAGCGGTGGGAGGCGGGGGGTCTCCTCCTGGTGGTCGCGGGATGAAGAATCGCGGTCTTCCTCGCCGTGATCTCCTGACCCTGCAGGAGGGGCAGCCCCCCACCCACGTTTTATCGCCCCCTGCTGACGCCCTCGGGCTGTTCTCCAACTCCTGACGTTCCCTTCCCCTCCTTCTCTCAGCCCCAGTGCCTGCAGTCCCCATTCTTCTAACAGCTCTGCACGTTTGCTTCTGTTAACTTATCATCTCCAGTTCCTGTGAAGCCCTTTCCTCGTCCTTTACTGTGGGGCCCTTCTCTCATCCTGCACTCTGGTCCCCCCTTCTCTGGTTCCCCTCTCCATGGTTTCTGTCCCCTCTGGTTTTCCTCTCTCTGGTTCCCATCTCCATGGTTCCCTTCTCTATGGTTCCAGTCTCTATGGGTTCCCCTCTCCATGGTTCCCTTCTCTATGGGTTCCCCTCTCCATGGTTCCCTTCTCTATGGGTTCTCCTCTCCATGGTTCCCTTCTCTATGGTTCCAGTCTCTATGGATTCCCTTCTCCATGGTTCCCTTCTCTATGGGTTCCCATCTCCAAGGTTCCCTTCTCTATGGTTCCAGACTCTATGGGTTCCCCTCTCCATGGTTCCCTTCTCCGTGGTTCCAGTTTCTATGGGTTCCCATCTCCATGGTCCCCATCTCCGTGGTTCTGCTCTCTCTGGTTCCCATCTCCAAGGTTCCCATCTCTATGGTTCCTGTCTCTTTCTGAGCTCCCCTCTCTCTGGTTCCCCTTTCCATGGTTCTGCTCTCTCTGGTTCCCATTTCCATGGTTCCCATTTCCATGGTTCCCTTCCCTATGGTTCCCATCTCCGTGGTTTCTGTCTCCATGGTTCTCCTCTGTGGTTCCCCTCTCTCTGGTTCCCCTTTCTATGGTTCCCATCTCTCTGGTTCCAATTTCCATGAGTTCCCATCTCCATGCTTTGCTCTCTCTCGGGTTCTCCTCTCTGATTCCCCTCTCTCTGGTTCCGATCTCCATGGGTTCCCCTCTCTCTGGTTCCCATCTCCATGGTTTCTGTCCCTCTGGTTCCCATCTCCATGATTCCAGTCTCCATGGTTCCCATCTTGATGGTTTCTGTCTCTCTGATTCCCCTCTCTGGTTCCATTCTCTGTCAGTTCCCATCTCCATGGTTCCCATCTCTATAGGTTCCCATCTCCATGATTCCCCTCTCTGTGGTTTCCCTCTCCACGGTTCTGGTTCCCCTCTGGTTCCCTTCTCTGTGAGTTCCCATCTCCATCGTTTCCTTTCTCTCTGGTTTCCTCTCTCTCTGGTTTCCATCTCCATGGTTCCCTTCTCTATGGTTCCAGACTCTATGGGTTCCCACCTCCATGGTTCCAATCTCTGTGGTTCCTGTCTCTCTATGAGTTCCCATCTCTCTGGTTCCCCTCTCCATGGTTCCCTTCCCTACGGTTCCCATCTCCGTAGTTCTGCTCTGTGGTTCCCATCTCTCTGGTTCCAATTTCCATGAGTTCCCATCTCCATGCTTTCCTCCCTCTCTGGTTCTTCTGATTCCCCTCCCTCTGGTTCCCATCTCTACAGGTTCCCCTCTCTCTGGTTCCCCTTTCCATGGTTCTGCTCTCTATGGTTCCCCTCTCCATGGTTTCTGTCGTCTGCTTCTCCTCCCTCTGGTTCCCCTCTCCATGGTTCCCTTCTCTATGGTTGCACTTCCTATAGGTTCCAGTCTCCATGGTTCCCCATCTCCATGCTTTTCTCCCTCTCTGGTTCTTCTGATTCCCCTCCCTCTGGTTCCAATCTCTACAGGTTCCCCTCCCTCTGGTTCCCATCTCCATGGTTCCCTTCTCTATGGTTCCACTCTCTATAGGTTCCCATCTCCATGGTTTCTGTCTCTCTGATTCTCCTCTCCATGGTTTTATTCTCTATGAGTTCCCCTCTCCATGGTTCCCCTCTCCATGCTTCCCCTCTCTGGTTCCCCTTTCTATGCTTCCCATCTCCATGGGTTCCCCTCTCTCTGCTTCTTCTCCCCCCCCCACGGCCCCCTCCCCCCCTCGGCCATTTTGGCGCTCAGCTCCTCCGTTTCAGCCGCCATCTCCCCCAGCGCAGCCGCTCCTCTCTCCCGACTCCAGGCCAGCAGGAAGCGACATTTCCTCCGCGCTCGGCCCAACCTTTCCCTCTCCTCCCCCCTTCCCATCCTCCCCGCCCTCTCCAGCATCACCTCCATGTGATACAACGCCGTCTCCACGTCCTCGGTGGGTCGATGCCGGCTGCGTCCCCTCATCAGCTCAGCCACGGCCATAAGGGTGCCGGCATCGCCCAAAGGACACCGCGGGTATCCGGCGGCTTCGGCCGAGCGCCGGGCATCCAGCAGAGCCTCCACGGTGGAGGAGAAGGGCCGACGGCAACGCAGAGCGGCTGAGACGGCCACGGCGGCCACGGCGACGTCCGGGAGGAAGGAATCGTCCCCCACGTGGAGGCTGAGGGCGAAGGCGTAACCGTAGAGAACGTTGGGAAGCTGGAAGCGCAGCAACGGGGACGGAGTCGGAGCACGGAAGGAGCTGAGGGGGGGCACAGAGGTGGGGGTGGGGGGCGTCGGGCCCGGAATGCCGGCGTCGGCGTCGTCATCGGCGCCGTCCTCATCGGTGTCGGTGTCACCGGCGTCAGCGCTGTCCTCGTCGTCACTGGTGACACTGCTGTCATCGGTGACACTGCTGTCATTGGTGACCCCGTTGTCAGCGCTGTCCTCATCTTCGTTGGTGACCCCATTGTCATTGGTGACCCTGTTAGCGCTGTCCTCATCATCGTTGGTGACCCCATTGTCATCAGTGACCCTATTGTCGTCAGTGACCCCATTGTCAGCGCTGTCCTCATCATCATTGGTGACCCCATTGTCGTTGGTGACCCCGTTGTCATCGGTGACCCTATCAGCGCTGTCCTTATCATCGCTGGTGACCCCATTGTCATTGGTGACCCCACTGCCACCACTGTCCCCACTGTCACTGGTGTCCCTGCACTCCATCTTCTTGCCTTTCTCCTCCTCCTCCTTCCTTATGGCCTCACTCCTGTTGGCCACGATGGCTTCGCTCTTGTCAGCCGTGTTGGCTGTGCCCTTGTCAGCCATGTTGGTCACAACGGCTTCGCTCTTGTCAGCCATGTTGGCTGTGCTCTTGTTGGCCACACTGCCTGTCCTCTCATTGGCCACACTGGCTTCAGTCTCACCAACCACGTTGACCACGTTGGCTGTCCTCTCATTGGCCACGTTGGCCGCGCTGTCTGCTCTCTCATTGGCTGCATTGGCTTCATTCTCACTGACCACGTTGGCTACCTTGGCTTCAGCCTCGTTGGCCACGTTGGCCGTCCTCTCATTGGCCACGTTGGCCGCACTGGCTGCCCTCTTGCTGGCCACCCTCTCATTGCCCCCCCTGGTTGTGCCCTTTTTGCCCCCCCTGGCGTCCCTCTCATTGCCCCCCCTGGCCGCCCCCTTGCTCTTATGGGCCACACCATCCCCCCTCTTGCCGTCCGTGCCTCCGGTGGCCGCCGCTCCCTTGCTGCTCGTCCCCTTCCCGGCCGCCCAGCCCTCCTCCCCGATCTCCTCCACCAGCCTCCTCCTCCCCCACCACCACGGCCTCCACGGAGGCAGCAGCCGGGCGGCCTCCCCGTTTTTCAGCATCCTCCGGAATTCGGCCTTTTGCTCCTCGCTCAGCCGCCCCCACAACCCGCGCTCTTCTCCCCGCCCCGCGCCGTCCCGCAGCCTCCCGATGGCGTCCCTCAGCCGGGCCCTCTCGGACGGCTCCGGAGGGGGTTGGGAGCTCAATTCCCGCAGCACCTGCTCGCGGTAGAAGGCCTCGGCGCAGGCCCCGTGCCCGCGGTAGCAGCCGAGGGAGCAGAGGCGGCGGTTGCAGCGGGGACACGTGTACGGAGCGCCGCCGGCCGCGCAGTGATCGCAGGCGGCCGCCATCTTGGCTCGGCTGCGCGGGGGACTTCCGCTTCCGGTCTCTGCTGCGGCCTCTTCCTGTTTCCGCTTCGGTCTCTTCCGCTCCCGCTCGGCTGCTTCCGGAAACGCTCGATTTCTTCGGCCCGCTCGGCTCTTTCCGTTCTACTTCGGCTTCTCCCGCCCCCTTCTCGGCCTTTCCGGAAGAGCTCGGCTCTTCGGTCTGTCTCTTTCTCCGCCCAACGTCGGCTCCTTCCGGAAGCGCTCGGCCTTCCGGCCTTGCTCTGTCTCCCTCCTACTCCTCGCCACTTCGGCTTTTCCGGAACCACTCGGCTCTTCCGGCCTTCCTGGCTCTCCTCTCCCCCCGCCCACTTCGGCTCTTCCGGAATCGCTCGGCTCCTTTTCCGGCCCCTTCGGCCTTACCGGGCCGTCTCCCCCTCCCTACTCCCGCCACCTCGGCTCTTCCGGAATCGCTCGGCTCTTTCCGGCCCTCTCGGCTCTCCCCTCCCCACACTCGGCTTTTTCCGCCCCGCTCGGCTCTCTCCGCCGCTCGCCGCGCTCCCCACCCCGCAAGGCGCTCCCCCTGTAATTAACAGCCGCGCGGCGCCTCTAATTAACGTCTGCGGGCGCCCCGCCTCTAATTAAGGCTCATTAACACCCCGCCGGGCGCTGAGGGAGACGGGGACTCATTAAGCGCAGGTTTCGCTGTTCCCAGCGCTGAGATGGCCCCAAAAAACTCCAAAACTTCCCCCCAAAAAAACCCCAAATGGCCCCAAAATGAGGGCCCAGAAATCCGAAATGTGACGTTTGAGTTGAAAAAAAGGACCTTTTGTCCCCAAAATGGGACTCCGGGCTTCGAAAAGTGAGGATTGGGGGCAGAACGATGGGGGGATGGGCTCCAAAGTGGGACCGAAACGGAAAAATTGGGATTTTTTCAAAGGAAGAGGCGAAATTTGACCCAAAAATGGGATTCTGCACCCTTAAAATGGGGGGTTTTATTTCGAAATTTGGGGATGTGGCCCCAATGTGGCGATAGGACCCTTAAAAATGGGGTTCAGAGACAAAAATTTGGGTTTTTGGCCCCAAAACGGGGTTCGGAGCCTTAAAAATTGGAGTTTAGGACATAAATTGGGGAAATGGGTTCGAAAAATGGGGTTTGGAAGCTTAAAAAAGAGGGGGTTGAGAGACAAAATTTGGGGTTGTGAGCCCAAAATGGGGTTTTGGCCATTAAAAATTGGTTTTTGAGGCCTAAAATCCGGGATCCTGGTTCCAAAAATGGGCTTTGGAAGGTTAAAATGGGGTTTGGAGGTGGAAAGTTTGGGGATTGTGTCCCAAAAATGGGCCCTGGATTCGTAAAAGTGGGGTTTGGAAAACTAAAATTTGGGGGATTTGGTCCCAAAATGGGGTTCGGGCCCTTAAAACTGGACTTTTCAAAGAAAATATTTTGGGATTTGGTTCCAGAAAAGGGCTTTGGACCCTGAAAAATGAGGAGTGGAGACCTA
>NW_011217096.1:0-335 GCF_000146605.3 Meleagris gallopavo
GACTCATAAATGTGGGGTTTAGAGATGTAAAATTGGGGATTGGGTCCCAAAAATGGGGTTGGGATTCATAAATGTGGGGTTTAGAGATGTAAAATTGGGGATTGGGTCCCAAAATGGGGTTGGGACTCATAAAAGTGGGGTTTAGAGATGTAAAATTGGGGATTTGGTCATAAAAATGGAGCATTTGAGACCCAGAATTGGGGGTTTGGGACAAAAAACGGAGATTTGGGCCCTTTCATTTTTTGATATCAGCCCCAAAATTGATCGTTTGGGCCCAAAAATGGGGATTTTGTCCAAAAAATCGAGCATTTGAGACCCAGGATTGGGGGCATGGC
>NW_011217097.1:0-1162 GCF_000146605.3 Meleagris gallopavo
CCCCCCCATCCCTCCCGCCGCCAGCGGAGGTGCGGTGCTCATTTCCCCGTCCTCGGCTCCTTTGGGTCACATTTCCCCTTTTTTTATTTACCAGACTTCGGGCCGTATCTCCCAGCTTTTACAAAATTTCGGTCCATATTTACCCGTTTTCCCCAAATTTCGGTTCCTATTTCCTCTTTTCCCCAAATTTCGGTTCATGTTTCCCCATTTTCTCAAATTTCGGTTCGTATCTCTCCTTTTTCCCAACATTTTAGTTGATATTTCGGCTTTTTTCCTCAAATTTCGGTTCACATTTCCCCTTTTTCCCAAAATTCCAGCTCGTATTTCCCCATTTTCCCGACATATTGGTCCATATTTCCCCTCTTCCCAAAATTTCGGTTCGTATTTCTCCTTTTTCCTCCCATTTCGGTTCATTTGTTTCCTTTTTCCCAACGCTTTGGTCCACGTCTCCCCTTCTTCCTGATATTTTGATCCACATTTCCCCCATTTTCCCCCAAATTTCAGTATTTCCTCGTTTTCCCAACATTTTGCTCCATATTTTCCCTTCTTCTAAAAATTTTGGATGACATCTCTCCGTTTTCCCAAAATTTCAGCCCGTATTTCCTCATTTTCCCAACTTTTTGGTCCATATTTCCCCACTTTCCCAACATTTTGCTCTCTATGTTCCCAATTTCCCATCATTTTGGTTCACATTTGCCCCATTTTCCCAACATTTTGGCCCATATTCTCCCTGTTTCCCCCAAATTCCAGCTCACATTTCCCCACTTTCCCAACATTTTGCTCCCTATGTTCCCAATTTCCCATCATTTTGGTTCACATTTGCCCCATTTTCCCAACATTTTGGCCTTCCAAACGAAATCCCTTCCCGCTGCTTTTGTTTTTTAATTATTATTTTTATTTTGGGGCAGATTCTCATTTCCAGCTCTTTCCGGGCTTTTGCTGGCAAGGAATTAAAAAAAAAAACCTAAAAAAAAAAACCCCCAATAAGCCCCAAAAGCACTGGGGGAGGGGGAGGGGCAGCGGGGTGGGAGCGCAGTTTGGGGTGATTTCCTTCAAATTTGGGATTTTTGTGGAATTCCCTGTTTGTTTTTTTCCCCCTCGTTCGGCACCTTTTGTGTTGGATTTCTGTTGAACAAAGTGGAGGACGAGTTACAAAAGAGAT
>NW_011217098.1:0-2582 GCF_000146605.3 Meleagris gallopavo
GGGGGCTGATGTGGGGCCGAGGGCTGCTCCTCACCCCCCGTCACCTCGTAGCAGCCTTTACTCCGGGAGCCCACGCCGCCGAACGTCCCAAACTTGGCTTTTCCCTGCGCTCCCTCCGGCTCCGGCGGCTCCGCGCTGAAGGACGACGAGCGGAGCCTCGTCTTCCTGCTCTTGAAGATGGAGAACTTCCCTCTGGAGGACGTCCCCTCGTCCAGCTCCCCCTCGGCCGAACCCAGGCTGCCTTTGGAGCTCTTCAGGTCGCCCCTGGAGCCCCCGGGGGAGCCGGGAAGCTCGGGGGAACCGGGAGCCGCCCCACCTTTCGCCTTCCCTTTGGAGAAGGCGAATTTGGGCATCTTCAGTTTGGATTTCTTCCCTTTGGCATCCTCCGCCTCGGGCTCCGCGGAGACGCCCGCCTCCATCCCCGGGAACTCCACGTCCACCGCCACCTCTCTGCCCTTCACCTCCGGCTCGGAAAAGTGGAATTTCGGCACCCGAAGTTTGGGGAAGGTCACCCTGCCCGCGCAGAGCTCCGCGCTGCCGTCTTTGGGGCCGCCCCCTCCCGACGCCGTGGGGGCTCGGATGCTCGCTTTGGCTGCCGGGATGTCGGACGTGGAGACGCCGACTCCTTCAACATCAGCCCCGTTGACGGAGAGGCCGAACTGGGGCAGTTGGAGGGACGGCAGTTTGATGGTTCCCCCCAACCCCTCCACGCCGACGCCGGCCGCGTCCACCGACAGCACCGGGGACTTGGCGGAGCCTCCGACTTCTGCCTTCACGTTGAGATCCGGGGCCGAAACGGCCACCGAAGGGCCGGGGGGGTGGAGGTGACCCCCCTGGCAGCCCAGGGACGGGACGGAGCCGCCGATGCTCAGCTCGGGGCCCTCCGTGCGCGGCGCTGTCAGATGGGGCAGCTGCCCTCCGAACCCTCCGAGCTCCACGTCGCTTTTCACCTTTGGTCCTTTCAGGTTCCCGTCGAATTCGGGTCCTTTCAGCCCCACGTTCAGCTTCCCTTCAGGAACGCACATCTCCGCTCTGCCTTTTGGTCCTTTCAGGTCAAACTCGGGCGCTGTGACGGAGGGGACGGTGACATCGACGCTGGGACCCTTCAGATCCCCCTCCACCTTCACCCCTGGAACCGCCACTTTTGCTTTCTTTGCGCTCCAATCCGCCGCTCCCACCTCCAGGTCGACGCTCGGACCCTTCACCTCCAACTCTTTCGGTTCCCCTTCCATTTTCGGGAGCACCGCTGCTGGATCCCCCCGGGAGCGGTGCGACTTCAGGTCGAACTCGACATCGGGGAAGGAGATCTTCCCAAACATGGCCTTCTTCCCTTTGGGGGACTTTACGGCCACGTCGGGGCCGGCCGCGCTCACGTCCGCGTCGGGGGATTTCACACCCACGTCCACCTCCGCCCCCGCCACGCTCACGTCGAAGGCTCCCTTCTTCCCTTTCACTTTGGGGCCGCTCATGTGGAGTTTGGGCATCTTGAATTTGCTCTTCTTGCCTTTGGCCGCCACGCTCAGGTCGGGTAACTCGGCGCTCAGCTCCACCTCTGGGAATTCCACCTCCGGGACCTTCGCGTCGCCCTTCGGACTCTTCATCCCGAACCCAAATTTCGGTTTCTTGAATTTGGGAGCCTTGACATTCGCCTCCGGCCCTTCGACGCTCAGCTCGGGACACTCAACGTCCATTTCGGGGCTTTTCACCCCAAATTCGGGTCCTTTGACGGTGACGTCGGGTCCCTTCAGGCTCCCTTCGATCTTTGGGGCCGTGAGGTCGAATCCCCCCTTCGCTCTGTGCCCTTTCAGACTCAGATCGATGTCGGGCATGGAGATTTTGGGCACACTCACGTGCATTTCGGGCACCTTCACTTTAGGACCTTTCAGTTTTCCTTCCGGACCTTCAATGCTCACATCAGGGACAGCGATGTCCACTTTGGGACCCGAAAGCTCAACCTCTCCTTTGGGCAGCTCCACATCCACCTCGGGGGCATCTCCTTTCAGCCCGAATTTCGGCAGCTTCATTTTTGGTAGTTTCAGTTTTCCCTCTGGACCATCGATGTCGACCCCTGGACACTCGATATCGACTTTGGGACCCTTCAGATCCACACTGGGACCCTTCAGATCCACACTGGGGCCCTTCAGCCCCCCCTCCACCTTTGGGCCCTTCAGGTTGAGGTCGATGTCAGGGACGGAGACGTGGGGCATCTTGAGGTGCATTTCAGGGACCTTCACATCGGGCGCCTGAAGGTCCAACTTCGGGCCTTTGAGGTCAACATCTGGACATTGCAAATCCCCTTCCAGCTTGGGAAGGCTCACATCCACATCCCCCTTCACTTTGGGGCCCTTCAGGTTGAAGTCGACGTCGGGCATGGAGAATTTGGGGCCCTTCAGGTGCATTTCGGGCATCTTGAACTTGGGGCCCTTCACTTTCCCCTCTGGGCCCTCAATGCCCACATCAGGAAGGTCCACATCCACTTTGGGACCCTTGATGTCCACCTCGGGGCCCTTCAGGTCCCCTTCTATTTTGGGCATGGACACGTCAATGTCCCCCTTCACTTTGGGGCCCTTCAGGCTCAGATC
>NW_011217099.1:0-677 GCF_000146605.3 Meleagris gallopavo
ATCTTCCTTCTTGCCCTTTTTGTAAGACCAAAGTGTACATTGGCTATCCTCCAGTCTTCAGGGACCTCCCCTGTTATCCAAGACCTCTCAAAAATGATGGAGAGCGGTTCGGCAATGACCTCCGCCAGCTCCCTCAGCACACGTGGATGCACCCCATCAGGTCCCATGGACTTGTGGACCTTAATACTGCCTAGGCGCTCACGCACGTCCTCTTTTCCTGACTAAAGGGAAGTCTCCCATTCCCCAGACCCTCTCACTAACCTCCAGGCTGTGGGATTCCTGCGGGAGTCGTATAACTTTTATAATGTATGCTGTACGAAGTTATTACGACGTCACACACCCCTAAAATGACGTCACACACCCCATGTGACCTCACAACCCCAAGTGACGTCACACGCCCATAAATGAAGTCACACACCCCATGTGACATCACACAAGCCCAAATGACGTCACCACCACAATATGACGCAATACCCCCCAAATGACATTACACACCCCGAAAATTACGTCACAAACCCCATGTGACGTCACAACCCCAAGTGACGTCACACGCCCAAAATAACGTCACAGGCGCCATGTGACGTCACACCACCACATGTGATGTCACACCCCCATAATGACGTCACAACCCACATGTGACATCACACACCCCATGTGACGTCACACCACCCAAGTGA
>NW_011217100.1:0-368 GCF_000146605.3 Meleagris gallopavo
ATACCCCCAAAATGACGTCACACACCCCATGTGACGTCACAACACCCAAGTGACGTCACACGCCCAAAATGACGTCACACACCTCTAAAATGACGTCACACACTCAAAATGACGTCACACACCCCATGTGACATCACACCCCCAAAATGATGTCACACACACCCCCATTTGATGTCATACACTCCAAAAGAAGTCACACCTGAAATGTGACGAACAATCTCACAATGACCTCACACCACTAAAATGACGTCACACACCCAGTGTAACATCACACAACCCAAAATGACGTCACACACCCCTAAAATGACGTCACACACCCCATGTGACCTCACAACCCCAAGTGACGTCACACGCCCATAAATGAAGTC
>NW_011217101.1:0-986 GCF_000146605.3 Meleagris gallopavo
AGTAGGTCCCGGAAGAGATCGAAGTTGGCTCTCCTAAAGTCCAGGGTAGCAATCCTACTTATTGCTTTGCTTCTTCCACTCAGGATCTTGAACTCCATCATCTCATGATCACTACAACCCAAACCACCCCCAACCTTTACTTCCTTAACAAGTCCATCCCTGTTGGTGAGAGTAAGGTCCAGTAACACCCCTCCCCGCGTCGGTTGCTCCACCACCTGCATCAGAAAGTTGTCTTCAACACACTGCAAGAACCGTCTGGACCATGCATGCCTGGCCATGTTGGTCGTCCAGTAAATATCTGGATAATTGAAGTCCCCCATGAGCACCAGTGCCTGGGAACGTGACGCTACATCCAGTTGCTTTTGGAAGGCCTCATCAGCCTCCTCATCCTGATGATCAGGGGGCCTGTAGTACACACCCACAACAGCGTCACCCTTACCAGCCTGCCCCTTGATTCTCACCCATAAGCTCTCCACTGCTACATCACTCTCCCTCAAGTGAAGTTCAATACATTCTAGCTGCTCTCTCACATAAAGAGCAACTCCACCACCCCGCGTAGCCAGCCGATCTTTCCTAAAAAGCACATAGCCCTTCATGACAACATTCCAGTCATGCGAGCTGTCCCACCACATCTCTGTGATCGCTATGAGATCATGACCTCGCAACTGCACGCAGAACTCCAGCTCTTCCTGTTTATTCCCCATGCTATGCACATCAGTATACAGGCACTTAAGAGAAGCAGCATCCCCCCACCCCTCTCCAAGCCTTTGAACTCCATTGTCTCCACCCATCAAGTTCTGTTTGGAGCCTCGAACGGCCCCCTCAGTCCCAGCGGTCCTCATTTTGGCCCCTTCCCCCTTCATACCTAGTTTAAACACCTGTCAATAAGTCCCGCCAGTTCCTCGGCAAGAACCCTCTTTCCCCATGGAGACAGGCTGCTTCCATTTGCAGCCATCATGCCAGGTGCTGAGTAAATTGCCCCATGA
>NW_011217102.1:0-577 GCF_000146605.3 Meleagris gallopavo
TCTGTGCGCTGAAAGCTCTGTTGGGTCTCTGGCAGCCTGCTGGCTGCTGCTCACAAACACGGGGAACTGCACCACACTGCTTCTAAAGAGAGGAAGGAAGAACGGTGCTGGGAACGGCAGCCAAGGTTTGCAGAGAGGTTCCAGGTTGTGCCAGAGATAGGATTATCAGAGTGCTGAGACATTACTTATCACTAAAGGAAACATTTGGGAGCATATTCACAACATCTGCAAAAATTAGAATTACTGGGCTCAGTTAGTTTTCCTATGGCTCAGTTGGAGGATGCAGGTGCCCTCAGACATCAGCTCAGGGGGTTCAGCGGAGACACCTGCACAGTGCTGGGATAATTCTGATGGAAACAATGTCTTCAGATACCACACTTAAACCCATCCAAAATTATTGTGCAGAGTCTTGGTTCTTGATCACCACTTCTTCCCCACCTTCACTACTCCAAGCAGCTAGAACAAACTTCTCAGAAGAAATCCAGAGCAGCAGAGACCTGGCAGACCATAACCAAGCACAGCTTGCAGGAGGGCAGTGCCCACTCCTTGCTACCACCCTGCTCCAGCAGGTTAAGGA
>NW_011217102.1:8952-9793 GCF_000146605.3 Meleagris gallopavo
CTTCCTGTAACCCATTGCCTGGACACCTCAGCCGTGGACTGGACACAGGAGCTGGTCCACCGACCCAGCCCTTGGCTCACTAGCAGTGCCACCTTCCTTTAACTTGGTGAAGATCAGAACAGCACTGTGTCTTTGGGTGACAAAATCCAGGCAGGATAGGGACAATGCTCCTGCATGTTTGTTACGCCAGATCTGATTCTGTTGCCACTATGACTTTCACGGCCATCTAGATGCCCGTAGCCAGGAAAGAAAGCTTTGAGGGCAGCTTTTCAGTGACACCAATAGAGTCGCAAGGATTCTCTCTCTCCTGAAAAGCAGGAGAGCTCATCTGCAGCTCACTCTGCTGGCTCAAGACAGGGAACAAAGAGCAATCAGAGCTTCATACTCTACCTCCATCTGTGCCACGTCAGGCTCACGGCTGATCTCGCTGCACGCGACGCCCATCCCAGCAGGCACAACAAGCTGGAACTGAAAAGAAACACACTTGTCTTTTCTCTGTTCACACAACCACAGTGTTGAGAGACTTCTGGAGAACTACCCTTGTCTACCCTCTGGCATAGGTAGGTGTTCTAGAAACAACCACTTTGTTCAGTCAAGTCAAACGTGGCAGCCCATTAGGCAGCATTTGACCAAGTGCTATCCCTCTGCTAGCAGATGGGGACTCCGGCACAAAGCAGCAGGTGCATTTGCCCAGGGCACTGTGACAGCGCAGTAGCAGGGCAGTGAGAGGAATCATTGCTGGAGGTGGATCTGCTCCCCAGCCCTCATCTCCCAACCTCCAGCACCCGCCGCAGCCCTGCACGTGGATTTCCTCTGCTTGCACCTCAGCTGTGCTCCCCAC
>NW_011217103.1:0-454 GCF_000146605.3 Meleagris gallopavo
TCCTTGACTCACTAGCAGTGCCACCTTCCTTTAACTTGGTGAAGATGGGAACAGCACTGTGTCTTTGGGAGACAAAATCCAGGCAGGATGGGGACAATGCCCCTGCATGTTTGTTACGCCAGATCTGGTTCTGTTGCTACTATGACTTTCACGGCCATCTAGATGCCCGTAGCCAGGAAAGAAAGCTTTGAGGGCAGCTTTTCAGTGACACCAGTAGAGTCACAAGGATTCTCTCTCTCCTGAAAAGCAGGAGAGCTCATCTGCAGCTCACTCTGCTGGCTCAAGTCAGAGAACAAAGAGCAATCACAGCTTCATACTCTACCTCCATCTGTGCCACGTCAGGCTCACGGCTGATCTCGCTGCACGCGACGCCCATCCCAGCAGGCACAACAAGCTGGAACTGAAAAGAACACACTTGTATTTCTCTGTTCACACAACCACAGTGTTGAGAGAC
>NW_011217104.1:0-957 GCF_000146605.3 Meleagris gallopavo
CTTTCTGTTCTTCTTCCAGGTTGGATTCTTCCCTGGCGACTGTGTGGAACTCATTACTAACAATGTTCCTGAGGCTCTCCTCAACTCAGTGCCAAAGCCAGGTACGGATGTTACGTTTGATGGTGCAGGGAAGCAAAGGGGAATCTTTTTTGGGATGTGTTCCATGTGTAATACCTCCCTTCCCCATCCCACGTTATCCTCTGTGTTGATGATCCTTCGTGCATACCACGGGGCGTATGGCTGCTGTTTTGTAGGCAGGGAGAATGAGGGAGGGCAAAGGCAGTTCTCCTGCAAGTCAGGACGAGGCTGAGAACAGCCAGTGTCCCTGGTGGACAGATAGAGGTTTGGTTTGCTGGTGATCCACTTGATCAGAACGTGGCTTTTCAAGACGATCCTTAATCCCCAAGTAGAGCAAGCTAAGCAAGAGGAGTGCATTAAGCTCCATCGGAACGTGCAGACATGTGGCCCAATTCTCCCATGTTTATGACTGGACTTGGGGAAATCCTAGAATGGATGGAAGGGAATTTAAGGATCATCAAGCTCCAACCCCTGTGCCTCAGGCTGGGCTGCCAGCCTCCACATTTCATGCGGGACTAGACCAGGCTGCCCACGGCCCCGTCCAACCTGGCCTTTGTCTCCTCTAGGGATGGGGAAAATCCGTTTTTGTAGGTAGTTGTTGGTAATGTTCTTCCCGTTTTGACGTGCTCTGTCAAACGTGTTGTGCTCGGCCTCGTCCAACTGAGCCAAACCGGGAATGACTGGAATGACCTGGTTTCTCCATTTTGTTGTGCAGCGCCAAAGAAACGCGGCAAGCTCATCACCTTCCTTCGTTCCTTGGTGAAGGCCCGCCCAAAGAAGCCGAAGGAGCGGGAGGTGGAGAAGGAAGGGCTGTTTGGCTGTGACCTGGGAGAGCATCTTCTCCGCTCTGGTCGCGATGGTAAGGAACAGCCCATTGCT
>NW_011217105.1:0-444 GCF_000146605.3 Meleagris gallopavo
AGGGAGAATGAGGGAGGGCAAAGGCAGTTCTCCTGCAAGTCAGGACGAGGCTGAGAACAGCCAGTGTCCCTGGTGGACAGATAGAGGTTTGGTTTGCTGGTGATCCACTTGATCAGAACGTGGCTTTTCAAGACGATCCTTAATCCCCAAGTAGAGCAAGCTAAGCAAGAGGAGTGCATTAAGCTCCATCGGAACGTGCAGACATGTGGCCCAATTCTCCCATGTTTATGACTGGACTTGGTGAAATCCTAGAATGTCTTGGGATTGAAGGGAATTTAAGGATCATCAAGCTCCAACCCCTGTGCCTGAGGCTGGGCTGCCAGCCTCCACATTTCATGCGGGACTAGACCAGGCTGCCCACGGCCCCGTCCAACCTGGCCTTGGTCTCCTCCAGGGATGGGGAAAATCCGTTTTTTGTAGGTACTTGTTGGTAATGTTCTTCCC
>NW_011217106.1:0-682 GCF_000146605.3 Meleagris gallopavo
CAGACAGGTGGCCTTGCCCATTTTGCCCCATCCTTTCCTGCTCTCTTTGTACAGGAAGGTCGATTGTTTAAGATGCCAGGAGACCGTTCAGAGGGAAACCAAAGCTACGGCTGCAGTTCACAAGGAGCAAAATGTGCCACTGCAAGCACAAAGCAAGCCAAAGAGGAGCATAAGAGTCTGCTCACTTCCTGTAACCCATTGCCTGGAGACCTCAGCCGTGAACTGGACACAGGAGCTGGTCCACCGACCCAGTCCTTGGCTCACTAGCAGTGCCACCTTCCTTTAACTTGGTGAAGATCAGAACAGCACTGTGTCTTTGGGAGACAAAATCCAGGCGATAGGGACAATGCTCCTGCATGTTTGTTATGCCAGATCTGATTCTGTTGCCACTATGACTTTCACGGCCATCTAGATGCCCGTAGCCAGGAAAGAAAGCTTTGAGGGCAGCTTTTCAGTGACACCAATAGAGTCGCAAGGATTCTCTCTGTCCTGAAAAGCAGGAGAGCTCATCTGCAGCTCACTCTGCTGGCTCAAGTCAGGGAACAAAGAGCAATCAGAGCTTCATACTCTACCTCCATCTGTGCCACGTCAGGCTCACGGCTGATCTCGCTGCACGCGACGCCCATCCCAGCAGGCACAACAAGCTGGAACTGAAAAGAAACACACTTGTATTTTCTCTGTT
>NW_011217107.1:0-384 GCF_000146605.3 Meleagris gallopavo
TCTGCTCACTTCCTGTAACCCATTGCCTGGAGACCTCAGCCGTGAACTGGACACAGGAGCTGGTCCACCGACCCAGTCCTTGGCTCACTAGCAGTGTCACCTTCCTTTAACTTGGTGAAGATGGGAACAGCACTGTGTCTTTGGGTGACAAAATCCAGGCAGGATAGGGACAATGCTCCTGCATGTTTGTTACGCCAGATCTGATTCTGTTGCCACTATGACTTTCATGGCCATCTAGATGCCCGTAGCCAGGAAAGAAAGCTTTGAGGGCAGCTTTTCAGTGACACCAATAGAGTCGCAAGGATTCTCTCTCTCCTGAAAAGCAGGAGAGCTCATCTGCAGCTCACTCTGCAGGCTCAAGTCAGGGAACAAAGAGCAATCACA
>NW_011217108.1:0-678 GCF_000146605.3 Meleagris gallopavo
GTGCCCTGTAACGGGAAAACCACAGGTAAGAGCGAGGATCAGAAAGCAGCAGCACAGCCATCACAGTGCTGGGGGAGGTGCTGAATTTTTCCCAGACTGCTTTTCCGAGCCACTGGAAGAAGAGGAGCTCAAAAATAACCATGGGGTCAGAGATGTGTTTATGGCAAAGTACGCAGTCATAATGAAGAGCAGCTGACTGTATCAAAACAGGCAAACAAAATCCCTAGAAAATGGGAGCAGGGAACTGAGAGACCTTCGCTGCCACACTTTCATCAAGCTTCTCCTGCGTCCAAAAACACCATAATGACAGTGATGGTTTTCTTCTTGTCAAGGTTGGGTTTGCACATTCTCAGCAACTGGATGCCATATTCTAACCTAAGCCCAGAAGTCTGCTGTCCCCTCAATAGCAAAAGCGTAGTTCAAGGGTCTTGGACAAGGCCTGCATTTGGTCAAGATGTCAGATCAAGATAAAGCTAATGCAGGAAGACACTCACCTGCTCCATCTGCCATGTCAGATCCGGATTTGGAGCAGAAGAGGACGTCTGTGTGGTTGATGATAAATTCCACCACAGCCGACTCTGTCTGCAGTTCCATGCAGGCAGCTCTTCCGCTGGGGCAGGCAGACTCGTTCTGCTGTGATCTGTAGAAAAGGCAGCTTTTAGAAGTCATTTCTTCAAG
>NW_011217108.1:21955-22867 GCF_000146605.3 Meleagris gallopavo
ACTGTTTGTTCTGTTTTTTCCTCAACCAAGAATCTGACAGAGAGGCAGAAGAGATAAGCTTTGTAACAGCTACCTTAAACGATCTCTGTCATCACAACACACACACACACACAGACAGAATAAAAAGGAACTTCCTTTTTTTTTCTGCTTTACTCAGGCTTTCTTTTCTCCCAAAGCTTTGGCCAAAGATGAAGCCTGTAAGAATGAATATCCAGGGTGATTCTTCTCAGCACTCCCTAAGGCTTTCCTAGCATCCCCTAGATGCTTATTTCCCATGGTATTTATTAACTGCCTTCAAAGAATCTCCACAAACCTCCCTTCTCAGCAGGATCTAAGGTCTTTCATACAGCTTCTGCAGTGCACTGATGAAATCCATTCAGGATTGTCTTCAACTGTTTGTGCAAGCACTTTGGGTTCACAAGTCTCTTCTTTCAACCAGTGTTGACACTCAAACAGTAACTTTGGTTTCATTCAGGATGAACTCATAACTAGTTCCCTCCTGGTTCTTTTTGCCTCTCATTTCCAGGCAGAACAAAGTCACTCAGAGGCACTCTTTGTTCTAATGTAAGGGCCAGGTTCTTCCAGATCACCTGGAAGAGTCACACTGAATCTGGAGGAGTCTACCTTGCCTCAGAAGAATCTCCACTGTTTCTTTCATCACCTTCTAAGTTTTACTCTGTGCTCTTGACTGCTTAAATGGGAATATCAACTGATTGACATCACTGTGTCCGAGATGAGTGCCCAGTTAATCAGTGATATCCTCAGCTTCCACACAACACCGCCAAACTTTTCCAGCCAGTTGCAGTTGTGGGACATCATTGCAGCACTCATTCCCACAAAGGAGAGCATCATTTTGACCTGGAAATCTGCTTACCCAAGTGTAGAAACCAGGCATGACATTTCTTTCAGGAA
>NW_011217108.1:24303-26053 GCF_000146605.3 Meleagris gallopavo
AGAGACAACCAAGACCAAAGTATTTCAGGCTGAATTCCCCTCTTTCCTCCCACCTCCTCTGAACAAATGGAGGCTCTGACAGAGTGGAGAGATTAATTCAGAATATGTGTGCACAGTACACCTGGCAGACCCCACAAAGCTTGGCTCAAAGAACAAAGATGAAACAAAGGCATGAATAGAGCAGTAGAAGGATTTACAAAAGGACAAAAGATGGGCAGCCATTTAAAGGTGACAGTAATTACTTAAGTAAATGTCAAAACTCTTCAAAGAAGCAAGGGGGATAATATTCATGAATACTTAAGGCTGAAACGTGAACATGTTGATTTGCCATTTGGAAGGTTATGTTTCCTTCTTATCTCCTCTCTGATAGCTTCAATAATGGGCACTAAAATTCGTTCCTGAAAAAATGCAAAGAAATCACTCAGTGTCTGAGGACGTGTTGATTTCTACATGTATTGAAATCAATGGTCCTTAAATTCTCGTGGAGCCCCATTCCTGAGCCTACACATGATGATGAAAATGAGGGAACAGCAGAAAGGATTTCAGATCACTGTAAACGTGTGGAGACACTTTTCCTGCAATAGCCAGTATTTCCTGAGCTCAGTGAGACAACAGAAGCTCACCGGATCTTTCAGCTCCAACCCAGGTGTCACCATCACAGGCAGAGGAACCCACAGGTTATCATACAAAAAGTGGCAGTGCCCAAGCAAGCATGGGAGAAAATTTGGCACTGCTCTGCCACATCCTTTCATCCACTGTGAAATGCCTACTGGGCACCTACTCCCCAGCTACCACTGTTTGACCCCAAACATGGGCACGCATTAACACACACTAAGCAGCTGCAACAAAACCTGTACAAAGACTGACCAGTATCACCAAAGATCTGCATTAACTATCAAGATTGGCAGAAGAATCTTATAACATGAAGTGATGGCAACTAAAATGGGAAATGAAATTCAGTGTATTGAATTCTATATTCAAGAGATGCATGTAGGGAAGGGAGGAAGGATGGAAGGATGGAAGGAAGGAAGGAAGGAAGGACAGAGAGAGAGGGAGGAAGAGAGAGGGAGGGAGGGAGGGAGGGAGGGAGGGAAGGAGGGAGGGAAGGAGGGAAGGACGGAAGGAGGGAAGGAGGGAGGGAGAGGGAGGGAGGGAGGGAGACATTAGCATTTCTCTTTGTATAGACATGATTTCCTTGGTGCACAGTCCTGGTCCTTCTCAGGTCCGTCACCTAAAGGGATGTCTTTTGAGAAGAGTGATCAAAAATATGCAGTAGTTTCTACATGAAGAAAGATCTTGTAAGTTAGATTTCTTACGCATAGTAATGGCTGAGTGGAATATGCACAGTCATGGCATGGAGAGAGTAAATGGTTAATCTTCACACAAATGGTCGTTCAGATGAGGAGACTTTCATCAGCATCTGAGAAGTTTAAAATTTTAAAGAGACTCAAGGGGATAGGAATGAACAAGATGAATCAGTACTGGAAGAGATCCTCGGAGGTAAACAAAACATAAATAACATTATGTACAGAGATTTCCTGAGCAAGGAAGGGTCCAAAGTCAGAAGAATAAGGTGCAAAGAGCTGCAGGAACCAATTTTCTCTGATCTGAATAAATGCAGTCACTTTTTGCTCAGCATTTTACACAAAATGTAGCAGCTACCAAAGTTACCTCACTCTTTCTTGTCAAATTCTGCCAAGCACATCCCTATCTTCAATCTAGAGATAATCTTTAAATCCAGGAAGTTTTA
>NW_011217109.1:0-589 GCF_000146605.3 Meleagris gallopavo
TTGGCTCAAAGAACAAAGATGAAACAAAGGCATGAATAGAGCAGTAGAAGGATTTACAAAAGGACAAAATATGGGCAGCCATTTAAAGGTGACAGTAATTACTTAAGTAAATGTCAAAACTCTTCAAAGAAGCAAGGGGGATAATATTCATGAATACTTAAGGCTGAAACGTGAACATGTTGATTTGCCATTTGGAAGGTTATGTTTCCTTCTTATCTCCTCTCTGATAGCTACAATAATGGGCACTAAAATTCGTTCCTGAAAAAATGCAAAGAAATCACTCAGTGTCTGAGGACGTGTTGATTTCTACATGTATTGAAATCAATGGTCCTTAAATTCTCGTGGAGCCCCCATTCCTGAGCCTACACATGATGATGAAAATGAGGGAACAGCAGAAAGGATTTCAGATCACTGTAAACGTGTGGAGACACTTTTCCTGCAATAGCCAGTATTTCCTGAGCACAGTGAGACAACAGAAGCTCACCGGATCTTTCAGCTCCAACCCAGCTGTCACCATCACAGGCAGAGGAACCCACAGGTTATCATACAAAAAGTGGCAGTGCCCAAGCAAGCATGGGAGAAAATTTGG
>NW_011217110.1:0-636 GCF_000146605.3 Meleagris gallopavo
CATAATATCAGGCAGCAAAGGAGGTGTCCTGATCTGCCATAGGGACATGATGGGAGTCCCTTAGCAATGAAAATCGGAGTGTTGACCACCGCGCCAGTAGGCCACGTACCTATTACTGGAGGGACTCCTGAGCCTCCCACCTCCAACAATCTCCCCCAAGGTGCAAGTAGGCCACACCACTTGGGTCCTACCTGCACCTTCCATGGCCATTTTATTCTGTGGGTGCCAGGCTCTAACTTCTCAGGGGCAGGGAGCAGAAGATTATTTTCTTTACCAATCAGGGGTCTTACCTGATGATCAGTGCCCGTCATTTGGATCCTAAGCGGGGTAGCCCATGTCGTCTGCAACATTCTCAGGGCACTGGGTCTACCATCTCGGGGTCTTTCATTCAGGTCTCGCAAGGTTTCCTACAGTCTCTTTGTCACCCCTGCAGAGACTGGGAGTCTGTCTTCAGGGCAGCCTTAAGAATACCATGATTACGTTATATAACGTTCGATGAGGCCTGCCCCCGTTGCATTATATGGCAGGTGGAATCGCCAGTCGATGTTATTTTTCTTCTGCCCCAGCGTTGTATCAGTGCACCAGTAAAATGAGTTCGTTGGTGGCTCTCGATGACTTGAGGTGTCCCGTAGGCAG
>NW_011217111.1:0-586 GCF_000146605.3 Meleagris gallopavo
ATCTCCCCCAAGGTGCAAGTAGGCCACACCACTTGGGTCCTACCTGCACCTTCCATGGCCATTTTATTCTGTGGGTGCCAGGCTCTAACTTCTCAGGGGCAGGGAGCAGAAGATTATTTTCTTTACCAATCAGGGGTCTTACCTGATGATCAGTGCCCGTCATTTGGATCCTAAGCGGGGTAGCCCACGTCGTCTGCAACATTCTCAGGGCACTGGGTCTACCATCTCGGGGTCTTTCATTCAGGTCTCGCAAGGTTTTCCTACAGTCTCTTTGTCACCCCTGCAGAGACTGGGAGTCTGTCTTCAGGGCAGCCTTAAGAATACCATGATTACGTTATATAACGTTCGATGAGGCCTGCCCCGTTGCATTATATGGCAGGTGGAATCGCCAGTCGATGTTATTTTCTTCTGCCCAGCGTTGTATCAGTGCACCAGTAAAATGAAGTTCGTTGGTGGCTCTCGATGACTTGAGGTGTCCCGTAGGCAGACATCAGTTCTGTGAGTGCCTTGATGGTATATGCCTGGTTTGCTTTCGGTACTGGATAAGCCTGCAGTAGCCCACTTGCAGCGTCAACACAGGTCAGGG
>NW_011217112.1:0-617 GCF_000146605.3 Meleagris gallopavo
ACCCGCGCGGCGATCTCTGCTGTTTCCCAGCGGTGCCCTCTGCGCACACGGGGACAAAGTCTGCAGCGCCGCCGGCACCGGCTGACAGCGGCCCAGGGAGGGGTCAGAGGGCTGCCAGCTCATCCCAGCCCTTCGGTGTGTGAGTGGGGGGGGGAACCGTGGCCTGGAACAAAGGGGACAGCGGCGGCCGGGGGGGCTGTGGGGAAACAGAACTGAACACATCCTCAGCAAGTCTGGGAGGCTGCAGATCGGGGTGGTCGTCAGTGGCTCCGTGTGCGGGTGGAGGCCGGAAACCAGCGGCGTCCCACAGGGGTCTGTGTTGGAACTGGGGCTCTAAAACATCTTCATCGGTGACACTGAAGGTGGAATCGAGTGCGGCCTCAGCAGGTTTGCTGACGGCACCAAGCTGGGCGTGGGGTTGGAAGGAAGGGATGCTGTTCAGAGGGACCTGGAGAGGCTGGAAAGGTGGGCCTGGGCGAAGCTGATGAGGTTCAGCACGGCAAAGTGCAGAGTTTGGCACTTGGGCCGGAGGAATGGCAGGCATCCGTACGGACTGGAAGGAGGGTCCAGCAGAGCAGCCCTGCAGAGAAGGAGCTGGGGGTCCCGGGGGTGAAAAG
>NW_011217113.1:0-596 GCF_000146605.3 Meleagris gallopavo
CATTGAAGGGCACTGGGGGGCACTGGGAGCACTGGGAGGGCACTGGGGGGCACTGAAGGAGACTGAGAAGGCATTGGGGCACTAGGAGTGTACTGGGAGCACTGGAAGAGCACTGGGAGCACTGGGAGGATACTGGAGCCATTGAAGAGCACTTGGAGCACTGGGGGACATTGAAGGGCACTGGGAGAACTGGGAGCACTGGGAAGGCATTGAAGGTATCGAGTGGCGTCGCCCAGGGGTCTGTGTTGGGACCAGTGCTCGTTAACATCTTCATCAGTGACAGCGATGGTGGAATCGAGTGCGGCCTCAGCAGGTTTGCTGACGGCACCAAGCTGAGCGTGGGGTTGGAAGGAAGGGATGCCGTTCAGAGGGACCTGGAGAGGCTGGAAAGGTGGGCCTGGGCGAAGCTGATGAGGTTCAGCACGGCAAAGTGCAGAGTTTGGCACTTGGGCCGGAGGAATGGCAGGCATCCGTACGGACTGGAAGGAGGGTCCTTGAGAGCAGCCCTGCAGAGAAGGAGCTGGGGGTCCCGGGGGGTGAAAAGCTGACCGTGAGCCAGCAGGGTGCGATTGCAGCTCGGAAAGCAAAGGGGATCC
>NW_011217114.1:0-1241 GCF_000146605.3 Meleagris gallopavo
AAAAGTAGAGATAGAGATAGCTAAGAATGAGGAATGGCAGCTGAGACATGAGGCAGGTTGTCAGAAAGCCAGGATTGCCCCTTCCTGCCAGCATTTCGTAGAGTAGCTGAGGATGGTCAGGTAATCTGAAAGCAGGGGCTTGAAGATGTCTTCTTGATCCAGCACCACGTTCATGTTTTCTGGACGAATATCTCCGGGACCACGGCCAGCGGCTTCAGCAGGGCGGGCACCTTCTGCCACAGTAGCGGCTGCCCAAGCCGGACAAGTCAAAGCCCCCCGAGGTGATGGGCACGCCCTCAGAGCTGAGGATGCTGCCAACAGCAGCGGAGGTGGAGGAGCCCACAACGGTGTTCTGCGGGAAGGAGCTGAGGATGGGTCCGGGCAGGGTCACCACCATGGCAGAGGGCTCGATGATGATGGCGGAGTTGTGGCACTACCTGACACAGGGCTCATTGCAGCTGCTGGCCAGAGGAGTTGGGCTGCAGGGCTGGCATGGCACACACTGCAAGTGTCACGACATGTCTTGGGACTGCAGGTATGCCCAGGAGAAGGGCAGGGAGGAAGCAGAACATGGGGATGCATGAGAAGCAAACTGCAAACATGCCATTCCATGAGGTAGCCAAGGTATATACACCTCTGGGAGATGGATAGTTAAGGGTTTTTGGTTTCATCCTGCCAGAGCCTAGAAATAACCCACAGGATCTATCCAGCTACTGTCCACATTCTTGCTCATAAAGTTTCTCAGTTCAAGTGAAGATTGCCTCCATGACAAATCTTCTCAACACTTCCCTCCCCCATGAAGAACAGTCCCAAGGTTTGGCATGGCACAGAGCTGAGAGCAGCTGAGTCTTCCATTTGGAGGACGAGGTGGACAAGAAGGGGCTTTATACTCACCTGGTTCCCATGGAGAAGGCCATAAGAGTAGTAGATGAGAGGCCAATGAGATGCACTGGCTTTTGTAGTGGACTCAAGGTGATCCATGCCCAGAGGCATTGCTTCTAGCAGTGATTATTTTCTGACAAGTTCATCTTGAACGCAAAACATTCCAGATAATAACATAGTGTGTACGTTGGTTTCCTGTGCATTTCAATTTCATTCCCCACATTACACTACTTTTGATCCTCACTGAAGGCATCTTTTCAGTGGCAAGAAAGGAGACTCCTAAGATTGAGCTGCTGCACAGCTCCTGGGTGTGACCTTATCCCACCTCATGCTGCTCTCTGGAAAATCCTGCTGCCCTT
>NW_011217115.1:0-612 GCF_000146605.3 Meleagris gallopavo
GGAACTCCCCCAGAGCTGAGGATGCTGCCAACAGCAGCGGAGGTGGGGAATCCCACAACTTGTTTGATGGGAAGGAGCTGAGGATGGGTCTGGGCAGGGTCACCACCACTGGAGAGGGCTCGATGATGATGGTGGAGTTGTGGCACTACCTGACACAGGGCTCATTGCAGCTGCTGGCCAGGGAGCTGGGCCGCAGGGCTGGCATGGCACACACTGCGAGTGTCAGGACATGTCTTGGGACTGCAGGTATGCCCAGGAGAAGGGCAGGGAGGAAGCAGAACATGGGGATGCATGAGAAGCAAACTGCAAACATGCCACGAGGTAGCCAAGGTATATACACCTCTGGGAGATGGATAGATAAGGGTTTTTGGTTTCATCCTGCCAGAGCCTAGAAATAACCCACAGGATCTATCCAGCTACTGTCCACATCCTAGCTTATAAAGTTTCTCAGTTCAAGTGAAGATTGCCTCCATGATAAATCTTCTCAACACTTCCCTCCCCCATGAAAAGCAGTCCCAAGATTTGGCATGGCACAGAGCTGAGAGCAGCTGAGTCTTCCATTTGGAGGACGAGGTGGACAAGAAGGGGCTTTATACTCACCTGGTTCCCATG
>NW_011217116.1:0-719 GCF_000146605.3 Meleagris gallopavo
GTGTCAGGACATGTCTTGGGACTGCAGGTATGCCCAGGAGAAGGGCAGGGAGGAAGCAGAACATGGGGATGCATGAGAAGCAAACTGCAAACATGCCATTCCATGAGGTAGCCAAGGTATATACACCTCTGGGAGATGGATAGATAAGGGTTTTTGGTTTCATCCTGCCAGAGCCTAGAAATAACCCACAGGATCTATCCAGCTACTGTCCACATTCTTGCTCATAAAGTTTCTCAGTTCAAGTGAAGATTGCCTCCATGATAAATCTTCTCAACACTTCCCTCCCCCATGAAAAGCAGTCCCAAGATTTGGCATGGCACAGAGCTGAGAGCGGCTTCCATTTGGAGGACGAGGTGGACAAGAAGGGGCTTTATACTCACCTGGTTCCCATGGAGAAGGCCATAAGAGTAGTAGATGAGAGGCCAATGAGATGCACTGGCTTTTGTAGTGGACTCAAGGTGATCCATGCCCAGAGGCATCGCTTCTAGCAGTGATTATTTTCTGACAAGTTCATCTTGAACGCAAAACATTCCAGATAATAACATAGTGTGTACGTTGGTTTCCTGTGCATTTCAATTTCATTCCCCACATTACACTACTTTTGATCCTCACTGAAGGCATCTTTTCAGTGGCAAGAAAGGAGACTCCTAAGATTGAGCTGCTGCACAGCTCCTGGGTGTGACCTTATCCCACCTCATGCTGCTCTCTGGAAAATCCTG
>NW_011217117.1:0-1209 GCF_000146605.3 Meleagris gallopavo
GAAACATGCCACACTCTCACTGCCATGCCCCGGTGGAGTTGGAGATACCTGCTCTCACACATTGTCTTCACTGTTCATGGCTACGGTTGGTGCACTTTGAAGGCCTTCCAGTTCCTGAGCCTGAGGAGAAGAGTTCCATGCATGGGAAAGACATGACACCACCGAGAAGCCATGAGTGTTTGGGCATGAATCACTATCCTGGGCTTTCCTGCACCCATGGGAATGTTGAGCTGAGAAGGACTGGGGGCTCCAATACAACAGGCAATACAATAGGCAATACTACCAGCCTTCTGTAGCTGGTAGTGATTCTGCCCTGTGGAAGCCCTCGACCATAGGCAATTTGGCAAAAGTATGGCAGGGCCAGCAGCTCTGCTGTGGGCTGTTAGGACCACACAAGAAAGCTGTACCCTCTGTGATGGCTGAGTGGAAGCGATGGGGAAGTGGAATGGAGACAGAGGTCCCCATTCCATCCCTAAGATGGAATCCCTAAGAAAACTATGCCTTCCCAGTTCTTGATGGCCATTGGAAACAACTTTGACTCTCCTTCCCCAGTTCTGCTCCTCCCAAAGCCAGAGGAATAGATTTCCCCAGAGTGTGTGGAACTTGTGTCTTTGCAGGGACTCTCCCAATGCACAGGGATCTTCTCTTGAGGATGTCATTTGTCAAGATTCCCATTCACTTGACATACTCAAGGGTCAATACCTGTGTAAGGAGAAACACAGCAAGACAGGGACTGATGATCATTGGTGGTCGAGGAACAGCTAGGAATGTCTTCCTCTCCTTCAAGAGAATGTGCGTGGAAGATGAATGCCAGCACTGTACAATGACCTCCAATGACCATAGGAGTGGCAGAATCTCCCTAGCTTGTTCTCATTAAAGACATCCCTTTCTCCCTTGCCATCTCTACGAGCACAAAAGAAGAGCTAAACGATGCAGAAAGTATTTAATGAGTCTGAGAAGAAATTATGTCATTGCAAGAAGAGCAGCAGGAGTAGACAAGAATCTGTTCCCCTTTCCTATGGCAGCATGGCCACAGAGCACTGTATCTCAGCACGGAGTTTTAGAGAGATGAGAATTTCACTCAGGGTCCATTTTGGGGGTACTAACAGACATGTCTAAAGGGAAAAGACAAGAATGATATTAGATAGGAAGAGCGAGTGAAAGACAGTATCAGCAGATATTTCCATGTTGTCAGAGACTCCAGGCTGG
>NW_011217118.1:0-1130 GCF_000146605.3 Meleagris gallopavo
AAGCCCGAGTGACGCCGGCGCAGGGCGCAGCCCCGGGGCGGAGCTGGCGGCGGCGGCGGCGGGGAGACTGCTGACGGCGGCGATCCTGAGTGCGCGGGGCTGCCGCCGGGGGGCCAGACTCCGGGGGCTGCCAGGAGAAAAACACCGCAGTGTGAGTCCTGTGTTTGGGCTGGTTCACGACCTGTGTGACTGGGAGAAGTACAAAGATCGTGTAGAGTGCAGAAACATGCCACACTCTCACTGCCATGCCCCGGTGGAGTTGGAGATACCTGCTCTCACACATTGTCTTCACTGTTCATGGCTACGGTTGGTGCACTTTGAAGGCCTTCCAGTTCCTGAGCCTGAGGAGAAGAGTTCCATGCATGGGAAAGACATGACACCACCGAGAAGCCATGAGTGTTTGGGCATGAATCACTATCCTGGGCCTTCCTGCACCCATGGGAGTGTTGAGCTGAGAAGGACTGGGGGCTCCAATACTGCAGGCAATACAATAGGCAATACTACCAGCCTTCTGTAGCTGGTAGTGATTCTGCCCTGTGGAAGCCCTTGACCATAGGCAATTTGGCAAAAGTATGGCAGGGCCAGCAGCTCTGCTGTGGGCTGCTAGGACCACACAAGAAAGCTGTACCCTCAGTGATGGCTGAGTGGAAGCGATGGGAAAGTGGAATGGAGACAGAGGTCCCCATTCCATCCCTAAGATGGAATCCCTAAGAAAACTATGCCTTCCCAGTTCTTGATGGCCATTGGAATCAACTTTGAGTCTCCTTCCCCAGTACTGCTCCCCCAAAGCCAGAGGAATAGATTTCCCCAGAGTGTGTAGAACTTGTGTCTTTGCAGGGACTCTCCCAATGCACAGGGATCTTCTGTTGAGGATGTCATTTGTCAAGATTCCCATTCACTTGACATACTCAAGGGTCAATACCTGTGTAAGGAGAAACACAGCAAGACAGGGACTGATGATCATTGGTGGTGGAGGAACAGCTAGGAATGTCTTCCTCTCCTTCAAGAAAATGTGCTTGGAAGATGAATGCCAGCACTGTACAATGACCTCCAATGACCATAGGAGTGGCAGAATCTCCCTAGCTTGTTCTCATTAAAGACATCCCTTTCTCCCTTGCCATCTCTACAGT
>NW_011217119.1:0-735 GCF_000146605.3 Meleagris gallopavo
TCCTTTTGCTTTGCTCTCCAGCGTTTGCTGCCGTTGGCTTTTGTTGTCTTTGCTTCTTTGGCCTATTTCTCTTTTTTGGGTATGCTTTGGATGTTTCCTTTCTTCTTTTTTGTGGAATTTTCGTTTTGTATTCTTGTTTTTCCTTCTTATTTCTTTTGTCTGTATTTTGTCATTTCTGTCCTTCTCTTTTGTTTTTGCTTTTCTCTTTTTCATGCTCCGTTCTTTTTTTTATTTGTCGTTGTTTTCCTTCTTTTTGTGCGTGTGTTTTATTGTAATTTGTGTATTTTTGGCGTGTATTTTTGGTATTTGTTTTCTGTGTCTTTTTGGTTTTGATTTGTGATTTGTGCTGGTTTTGGTTTCTTGTTTCCTTTTTTTGTTGTTTTTTTTCTCTTTGTGCTTTTTTGTCTTTTTTGTCTTTTTTGTGCTTGTTTGTGCTTGTTTGTGCTTGTTTGTGCTTGTTTGTGCTTGTTTGGCTTTTGTGTGCTCTTGTATGCTCTTGCGTCTTGTGTGCTTTTATGTGTTTTTTTGGTTTTTGCTTTTCTGTTGTTGATGATTAGTTTTTGCTTTTTTTTCCCCTTTTTTTCGGCTTTTTTGTGTTTTTCATTTTATGTTTGTTTTTGTTGTGATTTTTGTATTTTTGGTGTTTATTTTTGTTATTTGTTTCTTTGTTTTTGATTTATGTTGGTTTCATTTTTTTATTTTCTGGTGGTTTTTTTTGTTTTGTTTTTTGCTTTT
>NW_011217120.1:0-694 GCF_000146605.3 Meleagris gallopavo
GAAACCAACATAAATCAAAAACAAAGAAACAAATAACAAAAATAAACACCAAAAATACAAAAATCACAACAAAAACAAACATAAAACGAAAAACACAAAAAAGCAGAAAAAAGGGGAAAAAAAGCAAAAACTAATCATCAACAGCAGAAAAGCAAAAACCAAAAAAACACATAAAAGCACACAAGACGCAAGAGCATACAAGAGCACACAAAAGCCAAACAAGCACAAACAAGCACAAACAAGCACAAACAAGCACAAACAAGCACAAAAAAGACAAAAAAGACAAAAAAGCACAAAGAGAAAAAAAACAACAAAAAAAGGAAAACAAGAAACCAAAACCAGCACAAATCACAAATCAAAAACCAAAAAAGACACAGAAAACAAATACCAAAAATACACGCCAAAAATACACAAATTACAATAAAACACACGCACAAAAAGAAGGAAAACAACGACAAATAAAAAAAAGAACGGAGCATGAAAAAAGAGAAAAAGCAAAAAACAAAAGAGAAGGACAGAAAATGACAAAATACAGACAAAAGAAATAAGAAGGAAAAACAAGAATACAAAACGAAAATTCCACAAAAAAAGAAGAAAGGAAACATCCAAAGCATCCCAAAAAAGAGAAATAGGCCAAAGAAGCAAAGACAACAAAAGCCAACGGCAGCAAACGCTGGAGAGCAAAGCAAAAGGA
>NW_011217121.1:0-931 GCF_000146605.3 Meleagris gallopavo
TCAGCACAGCTGGATCCGCGCCGAGTCCCAGACGCATCCAAGAGGTTGTGTCTAAGGGTCCTATGTGTGCGAAGATGTAACCTTAGAGAAGCTAACAAAGCTCAAACCAAACTGTTAGTCACTTACTAAGGATGTGTATCAGCAGCAGGGTGTCTTGACGTCAAGGTGGAAAGGCTCTTTGTGCAGATGTGAGCTCAAGAGGCATCCCTGCTTGAGGGGAGGGCTCGTCCCGCAGCCCGCTGCTGTGCAGAAGAGCTTCAGAGGTGCTTGTGCTGCTGACTATTTTGGGGGTAATTAAGGTGATTGACTCACTGCTATACCTTGTTTTTAGGCACACGCTCCCTTGGCCCTCAGCTGCTGAGCCGGGGCTCTGCTGTCAATTCTTTCAGCCCCCCGTTTCGAGGTGGTTTTGTGATCATTGATCTGATGTAGTCAGGGTGTTACTGGGAGCGTTGCTCACTGCCTTGCTGTGCCAGGCCAAGGGAGGAAGGTGGGAGAGAGAAAGAAAGGGAGAGGAGGGAGCACACCTCCCCTGCCATTTCTCTTGTCCCAGCAGGCTCCAGTTGAACATCTGCCTTTCACCTGTGATCGGTGCTGGAGGAGAGCAGCCAAAGGCTACCGTGCATCCATCTCAGGTTGCTTGGGCAAGCAGCCAGGAGAGGGCAAGGGGCAAGAGATGGGAGTGCAGGGGGCAGCGGGATGCCCTCGTCCAGCATTTGTGTGCTGGGGCAGAGAAGCTGCTGAGACTGGAGTTTCTCTCCTCTGTGAGCTGCTTCCCTGGGCCTTGGCTGTTCCCAGCGAGGAGCTCTTGGCTTGCGGGAGCCTGTGCCCTTTGCAGAGGTGTATTTCAGCAGGGAGGAGCGAGCGCCCTGCTGGGATGCGATGCTGGAGACGTAGCGGTGCGTGGCCTCGCTGGGTGAGGGCTTTGCTG
>NW_011217122.1:0-389 GCF_000146605.3 Meleagris gallopavo
CTTGAGGGGAGGGCTCGTCCCGCAGCCCGCTGCTGTGCAGAAGAGCTTCAGAGGTGCTTGTGCTGCTGACTATTTTGGGGGTAATTAAGGTGATTGACTCACTGCTATACCTTGTTTTTAGGCACATGCTCCCTTGGCCCTCAGCTGCTGAGCCGGGGCTCTGCTGTCAATTCTTTCAGCCCCCCATTTCGAGGTGGTTTTGTGATCATTGATCTGATGTAGTCAGGGTGTTACTGGGAGCGTTGCTCACTGTCTTGCCGTGCCAGGCCAAGGGAGGAAGGTGGGAGAGAGAAAGAAGGAGAGGAGGGAGCACACCTCCCCTGCCATTTCTCTTGTCCCAGCAGGCTCCAGTTGAACATCTGCCTTTCACCTGTGATCGGTGCTGGAGG
>NW_011217123.1:0-1503 GCF_000146605.3 Meleagris gallopavo
GATGCGCGCACAGGAGCCCGCTCACTCGTCGGAGAAAAGCAGCCGGCTGAAGTGGCCCGTTGTCCACAAGCAAGAAACACGAGACCGCTGCTGACAGCTCAAAGCGGCGTTCGGGGAAAAGCGTGATTTCTCGGCCAGCTACGGCAAAGTCTCCGGAGCGGTTCAGCGCGAATTCCGCTTTCTGCGCGTGAGAGCGAAGGAGTGCGATTCCGATGCCGACAAGTGCGAATTCAGCCTCCTGCACTACCTGCGAGTGGGGGGTTTTTTCTCCGCAGTCCTGAAAGGATCTCCCCCCTCTTTATGAAACGCTCTCCCTGAGAGCACTACATCTGTCGCTCCTCCAACTTACAGGTGTCTTATTAGAGAGGGTTTTTCCTTCCACTCTTTTCCTCTCTGAATGCAAACGTATAGCAGTGGAGAACCGCGCAGGGACGAATTGTGCCACGAAATATAGGCAGAGACATAGTATTCAGAGCTAGTCGTGTGCAATCTGCATGTAACCAAGGCGAAGTGAAAACCGCGCCTTTCCGATGTGCGCACAAAAGCCCGCTCACTCATCGGAGAAAAGCAACCGGCTGAAGTGGCTCGTTCTCGGCAAGCGAGAAACACGAGACCGCTGCTGACGGTAGAAAGCGCATTCGGGGAGAAGCGCGTTTTCCCGGCCAGCTCCGGCAAAGTCTCCGGAGTGGTTCAGCGCGAAGGCCGCTTTCAGGGCATGAGAGCGAAGGATTGCGATTCCGATGCCGACAACTGCGAATTCAGCCTCCTGCACTACCTGCGAGTGGGGTGTCTTTTTTCCGAAGTCCTGAAAGGATCTCTCCCTCTTTCTGAAACGCTCTCCCTGAGAGCACTACATCTGTCGCTCCTCGAACTTCCAGGTGTCCTATTAGAGAGGGTTTTTCCCTTCCACTCTTTTCCTCTCTGAAAGCAGATTTTGTAGCAGTAGAAACCTCAGTAAATGAATTGTCCCACGAAATAAAGACAGAGACATAGTATTCAGAGGTAGGCGTAGTGCATTCTGCATGTAGCCAAGGCGAAGTGCAAACCGCTCCTTTCCGATGTGCGCACAGGAGCCCGCTCACTCGTCGGAGAAAAGCAGCCGGCTGAAGTGGCCCGTTCTCGTCAAGCGAGAAACACGAGACCGCTGCTGACAGCTCAAAGCGGCGTTCGGGGAAAAGAGTGATTTCTCGGCCAGCTCCGGCAAAGTCTCCGGAGCGGTTCAGCACGAATGCCGCTCTCTGAGCATGAGAGCGAAGGAGTGCGATTCCGATGCTTCCTGCACTACCTGCGAGTGGGGGTTTTTTTCTCCGAAGTCCTGAAAGGATCTCTCCACACTTTCCGTCACGCTATCCCTGAGAACACTACATCTGTCGCTCCTCGAACTTCCAGGTGTCTTATTAGAGAGGGTTTTCCCTTCCACTCTTTTCCTCTCTGAATGCAGAAGTATAGCAGTGGAGAGCCTCGCAGGGATGAATTGTGGCTCGAAATAAAGGCAGAGACATA
>NW_011217124.1:0-523 GCF_000146605.3 Meleagris gallopavo
GATACCGACAACTGTGAATTCAGCCTCCTGCAACACCTGCGAGTGGGGCGTCTTTTTTCCGAAGTCCTGAAAGGATCTCTCCCTCTTTCTGAAACGCTCTCCCTGAGAGCACTACATCTGTCGCTCCTCGAACTTCCAGGTGTCTTATTAGAGAGGGTTTTCCCTTCCACTCTTTTCCTCTCTGAATGCAGAAGTATAGCAGTGGAGAACCGCGCAGGGACGAATTGTGGCTCGAAATATAGGCAGAGACATAGTATTCAGAGCTAGTCGTGTGCAATCTGCATGTAACCAAGGCGAAGTGAAAACCGCGCCTTTCCGATGTGCGCACAAAAGCCCGCTCACTCATCGGAGAAAAGCAACCGGCTGAAGTGGCTCGTTCTCGGCAAGCGAGAAACACGAGACCGCTGCTGACGGTAGAAAGCGCATTCGGGGAGAAGCGCGTTTTCCCGGCCAGCTCCGGCAAAGTCTCCGGAGTGGTTCAGCGCGAAGGCCGCTTTCAGGGCATGAGAGCGAAGGATTGCGA
>NW_011217125.1:0-1018 GCF_000146605.3 Meleagris gallopavo
GGGTATGTCTGGCAGGACTGAGGCGTGGGGACCAGGCCAGGTCAAATCCAGTGCACTTTGCTGTCATTCTTTAGTGCTTGCTTTTGCTCAGGAGGGCGGGTGGTGAACCTTATGAACCAATGCCTGCAGACGGGGTTTGCGGAGAAAGAGGTCCTGCAGGCCTGGTGTGGCAGCCACGGAGCTGTAGCGAGGCGGCATCCGTGTAAAACACCAGAAATCCACGGGGGTGTGAAGGTGAGCTGTGGGCTCCAGTAACACGGGAGGGAATGTGCATGCTCTGCACTTGGGTTTGGGCGCTTCTGTGTGTTTGGAGTGACTGTGACAGCACTGCTTGGTCAGTTTGAGTGTGTGGAACAAGCGTGACATCCTTTTTGACGGAGTCCTGTGAAAGGAGTCCTATGGATTTGAGTTTAAGGCTGTGCGCATCGTCCAGGAGTTGGGGTAGGAGATGAGGCAAGGAAAGCTGGGGTAGGAGGATGAGGCTCAGGACCAGGAACCTCTTCATCGGTACAAACTCCTGCTGTTCTCTTTTTGGATTAGGACTCGTGGGTTTTTTAATGAAGGACAGACTCATTGTGCAGCTTGCGAATGAATTCATTCTCGCCTGGTGTTTATTGGTGGTGTTCCCTACGTGGAGCTGCAGTTGAAATGGACGCTTTGTGATCTGGTGCCCTCTGGCGCGCTCAGATGAGCTCAGTTGGCCAGGCCTGGCTCTTGGTTGGTGAGCTGTGCCCAAGGTCAGAGAGTTGGCTCTTGTTGGCTTGGAGACGTGTCTTCCAGTTGCACGCTGTGTTCTTTCTGCTGTGTTGAGCTCTTGAGCTCCAGCCCATTTATGACTGAAGAGAATACATGTGCACCCTGCAATTTTATCTGCACAGAGAATCTTCTAAACGTCTCTGCATGTGTTCCTTTCTGGCACTGAGATGAAGCTGTGTGGAACTTAGGCTTGGATGAATTTTCAGTCGGGTGCAGGGACGTGTAATGCTCATCCTAGATGTTGTGCTGGCAAGAACAGCAC
>NW_011217126.1:0-420 GCF_000146605.3 Meleagris gallopavo
GGAGCTGTAGCGAGGCGGCATCCGTGTAAAACACCAGAAATCCACGGGGGTGTGAAGGTGAGCTGTGGGCTCCAGTAACACGGGAGGGAATGTGCATGCTCTGCACTTGGGTTTGGGCGCTTCTGTGTGTTTGGAGTGACTGTGACAGCACTGCTCGGTCAGTTTGAGTGTGTGGAACAAGCGTGACATCCTTTTTGATGGAGTCCTGTGAAAGGAGTCCTATGGATTTGAGTTTAAGGCTGTGCGCATCATCCAGGAGTTGGGGTAGGAGATGAGGCAAGGAAAGCTGGGGTAGGAGGATGAGGCTCAGGACCAGGAACCTCTTCATCGGTACAAACTCCTGCTGTTCTCTTTTGGATTAGGATCGTGGTTTTAATGAGGACAGACTCATTGTGCAGCTTGCGAATGAATTCATTCTCG
>NW_011217127.1:0-1602 GCF_000146605.3 Meleagris gallopavo
TTGCACCTTTTTGGGGATTTATAGCCCATCCCCTCTGTTGTAAATAGGCGGTTAATGAATCTGCAGCCTGTCCTACTGCCTCCAGTGAGTTGGATGTCAGCAGGAGATCATCAATATAGTGATACAAGTTAACATGATCCGGTTTTTCCAGTCGGCCAGGTCACGCGCCACTAGATTATGACAATATGTTGGTGAATGCACGTACCCCTGTGGCAGGACCTGAAAGGTCCACTGCCTGCCTCCCCATGTGAATGCAAATTGATCTTGCGATTCTTCAGTAATTGGGATACTGAAGAACGCATTTGCTAAATCTAGGACACAATGATAGGTTTTTATCTCCCTACTCAATGTGTCCAGTAGGGAAGCAATATTGGGTACGGCTGCGTGAATAGGCGGCGTGACCTTATTTAATTCCCTGTAATCTACTGTCATTCTCCATGTGCCATCCGACTTTCGCACTGGCCATATGGGGGAATTATATGGGCTGTGGGCAGGTCTTATAATGCCCACTTTTTCTAATTCCTGCACCATTTTTGATATTTTGTCCTGCCCACCCGAGAGTCTGTACTGTCTCACATTAGTAATCCGGCGCAGTTTCGGCAGGCAAATTGGCCCATGTTTCGCATGGCCTCTTAATATTACCTGCACCGCCCAGATACTAATACATCTCTGTCCAAGTCTGAACTCTCCCACGGTTGTCTGGAGAGCCAGACCGCATAGAATATCTATGCCCAAGATGTATTCCTGGACTGGGGCAATAGACACCTTATACTCCTGGGGTGGGAGACGCCCAACCCCCAATTTTAACCATGTTTGGGTGACAGGAATAGTTTGTACCCCAAAACCACCAATCATCACTCTGTTTCCATGAAATTGTTTGGATCTCCGTAAATGATTGATGTTTCTGCTCCAGTGTCCACTAATGCCATAACTCTCTGAATATTTTCTCGGGACCAATAAATCATTAATTCTACATAGGGCCTCCGGTCCCATCTGGAGGCCCTAGGGGGACTAACATCCCCCGTCACGCCATGAACTGTGCTAGGGCCAATTCTTTTGCTTCTGATGGCTCAGGCATCGTGGCCCAAGACACTTGAGGCGGCGTTTTTTTTTCCTATTAGGAACAATGAAGTCTTCTAGGTTCCATGCTGTTGTTGGTATCCTCTCTGTAATTCTTACCCTTGGTTTCTTAGGGTAGTTTTGAAATTTTTGATTGTCCTTTAGCTGTCTCCAAAGCTGGAGAAGGACATGGTTGGGCTGGCGGTCAATCTTAGCAAATTGGACCCCAGCTCGAATTAGGTCATTAAACATTTGTTTTCGGGAAACCCTTATGGGTCCCGATCGAGGAGCTCGAATACCCGGCCATCTTGGTTTAGTCACCAGCAGGACCTCAGCTTCTTCTAACATCCGAATGTTGCGCCTAGTCCGTAGGCGTTCTGTCTCCCCACGATCAGCAACTATCTGAGCAGCCTGCTGAACTACGGCTTCCGAGGTCACCAGAGGGTTTAATATCAAAACTAAGGTCCCATATAGGTGGGAAGGGCCTGTTGTAAATTAAATCTCACATGCCCACCGAGAACTTGATCATATCCGGGCTATCAT
>NW_011217128.1:0-420 GCF_000146605.3 Meleagris gallopavo
CTCCAGATGGGACCGGAGGCCCTATGTAGAATTAATGATTTATTGGTCCCGAGAAAATATTCAGAGAGTTATGGCATTAGTGGACACTGGAGCAGAAACATCAATCATTTACGGAGATCCAAACAAATTTCATGGAAACAGAGTGATTAGTGGTTTTGGGGGACAAACTATTCCTGTCATACAAACATGGTTAAAATTGGGGGTTGGGTGTCTCCCACACTGGGAGTATAAGGTATCTATTACCCCAGTCCAGGAATACATCTTGGGCATAGATATTCTATGCGGTCTGGCTCTCCAGACAACCGTGGGAGAGTTCAGACTTGGACAGAGATGTATTAGTATCCGGGCGGTGCAGGTAATATTAAGAGGCCTTGCGAAACATGGGCCAATTTGCCTGCTGAACCGTGCTGGATTACTAAT
>NW_011217129.1:0-1747 GCF_000146605.3 Meleagris gallopavo
CTGATCACCTCCTCCTCTAATTAAAACATTACACACAATGTATGCTAGGTACTCTCCTTTCCCTGTAACATTATATTTAGAGAAGAATTCACACTCAACTGGAAGCATTTTTGTTCTGAATTTTAGGTGGTTTTGCAAAGGTAGAAACTCGGACGGCATCTTCTTACTGGTGACAAAGTTGCAATAAAGATCATGGACAAATTTGCTTTAGGGGTAAGCAACAGATCTTTAAATATGATAACATCTTCTGCTGGAGTTGTGGAGTTCTCAAGGACACGGGGAGGTGGTGTATAGAAATGCAGCCTCCTGGTCCATTGCCTTTTTGAAGGATGCTGTAGGATTGGAAGAAGTTCAACAGAGCACCACAGATCTTGTTCCTTGTTGTTCAGAGGGCAATACTCTCTGGCTGTAAATGGAGGAAGTTCAAGATGATTACAGCAATTTAACAAATGCTAATGCAAATACTACATGTTTGACATTTCAGCTTTCGCTGATCTGTGTTGTAGAATTCCTGTGGGAGTAATGTCAGCCTGTGCTGAGTTGATGTGGAACTGTGTACTGTCTCATATATGCTTTGACTTCTTTGTTCCACAATAGTCAGATGCGGTACCTGGTCTGTCAGATTAGTTAGCAATTTCATAGCTTGCTTTTCTGGTCTCTGAAGGATGAGTCGCCTCGTGTTAAAACAGAAATGGATGCCATGAAGAACTGAAGTCATCAAGATGTTTGTCAATCATCTCACGTAATAGAGACATCAGAGAAAATACTCATGGTCTCAGAGGTCAGAAATAGTGTTTCTGCCAGGCTTAAGGTTACTGTTTTATCTTTAGCAGTAGACAAGAATGCAAAATGAAGCTGAAGTGAAATGATTCTTAAATATCTCAATGGTGAATGGGTTCAAGATTCATTGGTTTGAAAATTAAGTAGAAAAGGTTACATATTCTGTCTTTTTGTAAAAGCCACTAATCAGCATTCACAGTAAGTGAACTGGTTTTAATTCCTAACTTAGACTTCAGGTTTTTAAAGCAGCATCTGCAAGGTTTGCGGGACACCAAAGCCCCCAGGTTGTTGTCATCTCCTGAGTGATTTGTGCCACCCACGACATTGAGTGCAGTGCTTCAGGTGCACAATTGGAGGCAAGGGTCAGATGTCTTTGCTTGTGTGGTCTGCCACAGTGATGGCCCATGGCAGAACTGGAGCACTGGTGTGTGCTGCTCTGATTGAGCACAGGGAATGGAAGAGCATCCTGTCCATGCTGTGCTGTGCTTTCTGTGCTCTCATTGTTCCTTATCCTTCTCTGATACATTCTAAATACACTGTCAGATAACTTTAGCTTTCTCGTGACAGTGTTGTCCTGGAGGGGAGCTGTTTGATTCCATTGTTTCTAAGGACCACCTTTCCCAAGAGGAAGCTCGAGTCTTTTTTTCAGCAGATGGTTTCAGCGATGGCTGATGTTCACAGTCAGGTTATGGCCACAGAGACCTCAAGCCAGTAAGTCTTCCACCCCCTTCACAACTCCTTCCCCAATATGTCATATGGTAGGGAATATCCCTTTGGCCAGTTTCAGTCAGCTGTTCTAATTCTGTTCCCTCTCACTTCCTCGGCTCTCAGCTGAGAATGACTTTGGCTCTGTACAGCACTGCCTAGCAGTAACTCCAAGCATCAGTGTGCAATCTATAACAAAAAACCTGTAGTACCATATCAGACACTGAAGAAAACAATTCCAGCCCAGCTGAAACTCAGACAC
>NW_011217130.1:0-431 GCF_000146605.3 Meleagris gallopavo
CGGACGGCATCTTCTTAGTGGTGAACAAAGTTGCAATAAGGATGATGGACAAATTTGCTTTAGGGGTAAGGCAACAGATCTTTAAATATGATAACATCTTCTGCTGGAGTTGTGGAGTTCTCAAGGACACGTGGAGGTGGTGTATAGAAATGCAGCCTCCTGGTCCCATTGCCTTTTGAAGGATGCTGTAGGATTGGAAGAAGTTCAACAGAGCACCACAGATCTTGTTCCTTGTTGTTCAGAGGGCAATACTCTCTGGCTGTAAAATGGAGGAAGTTCAAGATGATTACAGCAATTTAACAAAATGCTAATGCAAATACTACATGTTTGACATTTCAGCTTTCGCTGATCTGTGTTGTAGAATTCCTGTGGGAGTAATGTCAGCCTGTGCTGAGTTGATGTGGAACTGTGTACTGTCACAGATATGCTTT
>NW_011217131.1:0-806 GCF_000146605.3 Meleagris gallopavo
TTTGCTTTTGGAAAGTCCTCTCCTTTTTCTTTGTTTCTTCTTTCTTTTCGTGTCTCCTTCCTTTCTAAGGTTTGATATGTTTTCTACTTAGCAATAAAGCTGGCATTAGATGAAGTAAATGTTGTTCTTTGAAATTGTACAGCCAAAAAACAGTATGTTGTGGTGCCTTTGAACTTCTAGTGCCTTGAGCTGCATCAACTCTCTCTTTGGAGGGAAATCCCAGTTCACAGTGCCTCTGTCCCCTCCATCCCTGGGATTTTGCTAGCTAGGAAGGACGTCTGGACAGTAGTGGAAAGTAGTTATAATTATGCTATGCTGGGCTCCCCCATCAGTGGGACATCCTGCCCCATCTCATTTCAGCACCAACCAAAGAGCCAGAGCATCTCCTTCATGTCACAGGCAACAATTTGGTAGAGCAGCTGTGTTTCATGACTTCTGC
The DNA here is from genome assembly GCF_000146605.3 of Meleagris gallopavo. Lineage (NCBI taxonomy): Eukaryota > Metazoa > Chordata > Aves > Galliformes > Phasianidae > Meleagris > Meleagris gallopavo. Next base: position 440 of record NW_011217131.1, read on the forward strand.
TACTCTCCAGAAAAAGAGTTCTTCCTGAGTGAGACAGTAATTCCAGACCTCTGGTGCCTGATCTGAAACTCAGCTCCTCTTGAGTTCAGAATCATGATCAGAGTTTGTTCCTGTGTAAGAAAATGACCTACTAAGGAAAATAAAGCCTTTTTGCTTTGTTTGAGATCTAATCTCTTTGAGTTCAAATAATTTCTTATTTCTTAGGCAATCTGCTTAACTGCAATGAAAAGGCTTAATATTGGATGACTCATTACAGGACTTAGAGCTATATCCAGCGCTCATTCAGCCTTCACTCTCAGATGTCCTTCAGTGCAAGGTACATCTATCATTTTAATCCCAGAGCTGCCTGTACCCTTCAGAATTTTTT
>NW_011217132.1:0-751 GCF_000146605.3 Meleagris gallopavo
CATCTGAGAGTGAAGGCTGAATGAGCGCTGGATATAGCTCTAAGTCCTATAATGAGTCATCCAATATTAAGCCTTTTCATTGCAGTTAAGCAGATTGCCTAAGAAATAAGAAATTATTTGAACTCAAAGAGATTAGATCTCAAACAAAGCAAAAAGGCTTTATTTTCCTTAGTAGGTCATTTTCTTACACAGGAACAAACTCTGATCACGATTCTGAACTCAAGAGGAGCTGAGTTTCAGATCAGGCAGCAGAGGCCTGGAATTACTGCCTCACTCAGGAAGAACTCTTTTTCTGGAGAGTAGCAGAAGTCATGAAACACAGCTGCTCTACCAAATCATTGCCTGTGACATGAAGGAGATGCTCTGGCTCTTTGGTTGGTGCTGAAATGAGATGGGCTCATGAGGGGCAGGATGTCCCACTGATGGGGGAGCCCAGCATAGCATAATTATAACTACTTTCCACTACTGTCCAGACGTCCTTCCTAGCTAGCAAAATCCCAGGGATGGAGGGGACAGAGGCACTGTGAACTGGGATTTCCCTCCAAAGAGAGAGTTGATGCAGCTCAAGGCACTAGAAGTTCAAAGGCACCACAACATACTGTTTTTTGGCTGTACAATTTCAAAGAACAACATTTACTTCATCTAATGCCAGCTTTATTGCTAAGTAGAAAACATATCAAACCTTAGAAAGGAAGGAGACACGAAAAGAAAGAAGAAACAAAGAAAAAGGAGAGGACTTTCCAAAAGCAAA
>NW_011217133.1:0-4525 GCF_000146605.3 Meleagris gallopavo
GCGGAGGCCCATGCCACGCACGGCGCTTGCCTGCCCGAGGGGAAGAGTCTGCGCCAGCCCCATCCATGTGTGCCCTCTTCCAGCTGGTGGGCCACGGCAGCAGAGCGGACCAGTTCCCAGAGCAGAGCCTGTCCTACCTGCAGAGCCCCCAGGAGCCCCTGCAAGAGGTGGCCGTCAGGTTCATTGGTGAGCCAACGAGCCCTGACAGTTCTGTGCCCCGCAGCAGCTCGGCCCCAGCACCGGCTGCTGCTGGCTGAGCCATGTGATCGCGAAGCAGTGCCGGCTCAAGGCGGGCCGGGCACTTGAGGGCTTCCCTGCTGCCCTCCGGCAGCCCTGCCTGCGCAGCGGGTGGCGGTGGGAGCCTTTCTGGGTGCCTCGGAGCCTCCCAGGGTGCTGTGGGCGCGTGGCCAGGGCAGCAGGGATGGTGGGAGGACTGTGCTGGGAAGGTGGGTTGGCCAGCGGGATCTGTGATGGGCTGTGAGTGCGTAGGGCTTGCCAGGTGGCACCTGAGAAACTGGCATGAGGAGAAGCTGAACGACACCATTGAGGGTGAGTGAGGGCAGTGTGGAAGACAGAGCGGTGTGGCAGGGAGAAGAAAAGACCCTGGGTGGCAGCGTGGTGTTTCTCTCTGCTAAGATAGGGCCACTGCCATGATGGTGCTGGGCAGGGATGGCTGCACTGAGAGCTGTGCTGGGCCGTGCAGGCCAGGGGCCATGGGTCAGAGCCTGACTTTTACCCTTCAGCTCTCAACATGATTGTGGCTGGTTTTCAGAGGCAGCTCTTTGCAGTCCCCTTTGATTAACACCAAGGGCAGCTCCCCTGCCCCTCCTTCCTTGCCTTCTTTCTTCCAAAAACCTCATGGCGCTCCATTGTAGCGTCCCAGTGTGGTGATTCGTCTCACCACACTGCTGTGACAGGAGTTAGGTCATAGTTTTCTGACTGCACTGTAGCTTGTGACTCCTCCTACTTTTTAACCATGCTGTGTGTGTTGATGTGGAGATGCTTCAGCTGGGCTATCAGCTCTGTTACCTTGTGGAGGAACCATGCTGAATTCCTCCGGTACAAATCTGAGGTTTCTCTTGGCAAAAAGTGACAGTGTTTCCAGGCTCTTCTCTATCACTTGGAAATACACCCCCTTCTCTCACCATATCCAGTTTGAAGCTCCATTGATCAGTCCAGCCAACATGCTGCCCAGAATTCCCGCCGCTCCTGGTCAGCTGCGTTTCATCCAACATCAATACTCCTGGTATCTCAAAGTTGTGTCCAGGAACACAGTACCCATAACCCTGAGCAAGGGTAACACCATGGATATTAGGAAGAATTTCTTCCCAGGAAGAGTGGTGAGACATTGGAACTGGCAGCACAGGGAGGTGCTGGAGATCCCTGGAGGTGCTCAGGGAACACGTGGATGTGGCACTGAGGAATGTGGTTAGTGGGCACGGTGGGGATGCGCTGACAGTTGGACTTGATGATCTGAGAGGTCTTATCCAACCCTAATGATTCTATGGTTCTATCACACCACCAGCCATTCACCTGCTGGGTTTGCCTCCTTCTTCCTGGGTCATGGTCACCCAGCGGGAAGGTTGAGGAGAACACTAGCCATCTCCCTTCAGATTTTGTCATCTCCTTGTTGCATTCTCATGTGACCCGCCTTGAAGGAGAAGCAGTGGATAGTAGTTGTCCATGTTTATCAGACCCCACGGCTTCTTCTTCAATTCTCTTCATGAACACAGGCACCTGGCAGATGGCAAACCTACTTGGAGAGCTCATCCAGGTGGCAGATGGCTGCCTTGATGCCTCTCAGCAAGTAGCCTCCAGTTGCTAACCCCTTTTGCCTTTTTCTCCTGACACTGGTTTAGAACCAGTGGCATGAGTCCTTGGCTGGACCAGTTGAACGTGGCTGTAACTTGCTGGCCTCAAACTATTACCCTGCACACCCTCCTCTCGTGTCTTTCTCACTCCATAGCCCTACTCAGCTGTTGCTCCGAGCCAACTTCGGGGAAAAGGAGTGGCTCCTCCTCCTATTCCGAGCAGGGATGAGGATCCAGTTTCCCTCATCTTGTGAGTTACTGCAGTCTGTCTTCTCAGGGCTGGAAACTAGCTTATCTTCTTTGCCTTGCAGGGACTTATGGCAGGGCCACAGGCAGGTCTGCCTGTGTCACTGCACAACGCTAAGCATCGGTCTCCCTCTGCATTTCTGAATGAATTAATGAATAACAGCAAGGTATCTGGTAATTGACTCAGTAGCTTTTCTTTCGCTCCAATTTAACCTGTCCTGCAGGTTCAACATTTGCAGATCATTTAACTCCCACTGCTTTACGTGATGTTATGATGTTATGAATACCTACAACAAAAATCACAAAACCACAACACTTGCAGTGACAGGCAGCGCACTCTGCAGACCATGCTCCAAGACACAATCAAAGAGAGCAGCTACTGCCTGCTCAATGATGTTTTCTTCATCAAGGCAAGAGTAAGAGGCCGTCCAGCTTGGATGCTCTGCTGGGAGCGGCTCAACTCAGGACTGGGACACGCAGGGCTCGTACCCCACCTGTCTGATTCCTGTGCCTGGGAATCTGCCAGTGCGTGGGGTGCTCCTGTGCCGTGCACATGCCCCATGTCTTGTTCAGCACACTGGAAATGGCATTGAAGAGGGGCTGGTGCTGGCCGCATGCAACAGCAGAGGCATTTTGCTCTGCAGCCTTGCTCTGGGAGATAGGTGTGCCCAGACCACAACTCCCACGGAAAGGGAGACTCCCAGACACAGGAATCAAATCAGTGGGATACGATAATATAAAAGCTGGACCATCTTGTAGCAAAGTTGGAGACCTCATCTGCATGAGTGGATTCATTGTGGAGGACCTCGCAGTTGCCAGGAAGGCTCTGGCTGCAACCAGAGCACCTGAGTGACTGCAGATCTGGTTGATGGTAAAGTATTGGGGCAGTTGGTGATTTATTTTTCTTAATCCCTACAGTTAATCTTATGTAGCAATGGTTTGGTTTGTTGCCTTGTTCTGTTTTATTCTTGCTGTATCATTTCACTTATTATGTCATTATTTTAAACGTAGGTAAAGACAAACAGACCTCTTTAACTTGGTGCCTGTGCCCCTTGTGCTGACTCCATCTACTGGCAAAACAGGCACTGACAGAAATAAATGGGACAGTATATCTTCCACTAGAAGGTTAAAGGAAAGCAAATCGTTTCCATCGTCACCCACATCTGACTCTCTTGTCAGTATTAACTATTTGGCAGTAGTTCAGTTCATAATCGTATTTGCATTGCTTTTGTATGGTACACTTTTTGTGTATGCTTTTTGTGTGCTTTTTCAGGTACAAATACCACACCGTGATGACCACTGTAATTTGTTTTCCCTGAAAGTGGTGGTTGACAGGCAGGAAATAAAGGCAGAACACTACGATGTAATTTTGCTGCTAACTCATGCAAAAGGGGAGAAAACATACAACGTGCATACAGACCGAAGAACACAGCCACTGATGGAGATGCTACTGCAACTGCAATAAATACGTCATCAGAGAAAAAACCAGCATTCTAGTAATAGGAGGGAAGCATTCATCCTCATAACAATTTTAGGAATACGATTAAAAATGAGTGCTAGACATAATGTATGTTACGATTATTGTGGTTTTTTTCCCTCTTACTCTTAACTATTCACATTAAAATACTATGCTGAAATGTATTTTCATTCCCTATCCCACCATTAGCCCAGAATATAAAATCAAATGTATCGAGATTTGTGAACTGTCAACAGGACTAAGTCATCTGAACTTCCACAAGCACCATCCCTTGTATTGTTATCAAGTCTGTAAGTTGAAAATATCATATGTAAAAACCTTCTAGGTTTATGCTAATTATATGGGAAATAAGCTTATCTGACAGACACTGAGTCATGATAAAGTAGATGCATATTTTACAATTACACGAAGATGACTAGCAGTAAAGAACTTTGTGTTTATTATATTGTTTCAGTTTCTCACAAGACTTCTTGAAGCTGGAATGAACGATGATTATCAGGTAAGAAAACAAAGAGAAGCTCTTTCTTTCATTCTGACTGAGAGGTACTGCTGTCCGTTGTTGAAATCCTAAGGACAGCAGAGAAGCTCAAGATACATGCATGTGTTATGCAAAGTGAACATTAAATGACAGCATGATTGTTTTAAAGTCTTCTTCAGAATAATCCAGTTTAATGTTTATTACTGCGTTAACATTTATCAAGAATGTCTAAACTTCTGACTCCAAATTCACAGCAACCTTGTCAGAATCAGTGGGACTGCAGCAATGATTTGTGATTTCCTCATTCATTAGCAGGCTAGGCACTCATTAACTTCATTTTGCTCTCCAAAATCATAAATGGAGAAATTACTGCTAAGAACTGTGCAAGATTGTAATAACTTAATAATCTTAAGAATCTTAGTACCAAAACAGAAATGTTTCCTTCTCATTAGGTCATGTACACGTAGAATACTGACTGACTTACAGGTCTAATCAGGAGGTCATTTAACATAG
>NW_011217133.1:4545-5074 GCF_000146605.3 Meleagris gallopavo
AAAAAACAAAAACAAACAAACAAACAAAAAAACCCACAATCAATCAATTAACTTTCTGACTGAAGTGAAAACTGACTACTGAATCCACTGATGACACTAAAAAACATAAGAGAGTAAACAGACCTCCAATAGCCTACATTCCACAATCTCATAAGTACTTTCCATTCAAAGAGTATCTTACCATGAGCTTTCTGAGAGAGGGGAGCAAGGATTCAATTCATACATCTCATGGCTGCAGTATTATGTCATTTTGGTGAAAGAGACATTGAGAAAAGTTATCCTGTAGCCCACATATCAATTAGGAAAGAGACATATTGCAGAGAACATGTTGTCTAGTATGTAGCAGCTTCACAGTACCTCGAAATCAGCTAAAAAACTTTTCAGAGCAAAAGCCACCAGGATAGGACCCCACACTGGAATACGGAAGAGACGATGAAATCCATGGCTTTATCATTCCGATGTATCCCTGGGCACGTAATCCAATCTTTCTGTTACGGGTGAAGCTCTGTGGCAGTGGAGTCACCTCTCA
>NW_011217134.1:0-377 GCF_000146605.3 Meleagris gallopavo
GAGCTGAAGGGTAAAAGTCAGGCTCTGGCCCGTGGCCCCTGGCCCGCATGGCCCAGCACAGCTCTCAGTGCAGCCGTCCCTGCCGGGCACCATCACGGCGGTGGCCCTATCTTAGCAGAGAGAAACACCACGCTGCCACCCAGGGTCTTTTCTTCTCCCTGCCACACCGCTCTGTCTTCCACACTGCCCTCACTCACCCTCAATGGTGTCGTTCAGCTTCTCCTCATGCCAGTTTCTCAGGTGCCACCTGGCAAGCCCTACGCACTCACAGCCCATCACAGATCCCGCTGGCCAACCCACCTTCCCAGCACAGTCCTCCCACCATCCCTGCTGCCCTGGCCACGCGCCCACAGCACCCTGGGAGGCTCCGAGGCACC
>NW_011217135.1:0-688 GCF_000146605.3 Meleagris gallopavo
GTTGTATTGGCTTGCATGAAAGTGATGATCTAAATGTCTGAAGAGTACCCTAGATCCATTTAGATATCTTTTAGTGAAAGCTCAGACCAGAGCAATAAAACCTCTCCATGATAAGACAGATGATTTTAAAATTAGCAGTTTTTTAAAGAATATTTGCAGTTAATTCTCAAAAATATAGTTACAGATTGAAGCAGTAAAAAATAAGAAGTTCCTAAACCCAAGGCTGAAAGAAGCCACTCAAAGTTTTTTTTACATTTATTATATTACATGCTATATTTTCATACTAGTACCACTTTCTTGTTTGAAGATTAAAAACAAAATCAAAGTATGTGCATGAAGTCATGGAGTTATAATGCTTCACTTTATGAACAAAGTTAAAACGTACAAGTTTTTTTTTTAACAATAGTTGAAATGTAAACATGAATACCGGAATGTGGGAGAAATGTTTTTCTGATAATTTGTATCAAAAAGGTGACTTTGTAATATAGCACATTGTGTTATTTATACAGACTTGTCTCATGATGTAGGTATGGGAACTTGCTGAAGATACAGTCTGCACAAATTATAGGAATGTTATGCTTATACTTGGGAAATAGCTTGTGGAGTTTTGTTTGATTCAGAGATAAGAACTGATGCAGAATTCTAAGGGAAATGAAATTGACTGTGGAATAGGAGAGAAAAGGAGACA
>NW_011217136.1:0-1579 GCF_000146605.3 Meleagris gallopavo
GGGTGCACTGTGATGAAGAGGAAGATGAACTGAGGGGGAGGAAGTGAGTACTGTGAGAAGGAGGCCATGCGGTGTCAGGGACTGTGCTGGGGGCACATGTCTGTCCCACTGCACGCATGCTGCCCCACACAGTGCCTACACTGAGCTGCCAGGGGCTGCTTGTGGGGCGGTGGGGCCGGGCTGTCCTGCAGAGGGGAAGGCACATGCAGCCTCATGCTGCAGGGCTGGGAGCCCAGAATCCCCCTGGAACTCAGTACCCAGCAGTGCTGTGCTCACCTTGCCTGGCTCCCAGGTGCCCCCCATGCTGCTCTGTCACTGCCCCTCCTCAGCAGGACGGGGGAGAAAACACAACTCAACAATTCCTGGGTTGTGGCATAAAGGTGTTTTATTCTTTCCTTGCTTAAAGCCCTATGACAACAAATTGTGTGTGTTAATAGTTACATGTCAAATGCAGGTTTTTCTGCAGCCTTTGCAACAGCTATGGACTTCAGCGTCCCTTTCACCTTAATATATCACATGAAGCTATACCTACCCCACAACACATGTGACTAGTAGTTTATATACTTGACATGATTTCCAACACCGAATTCTGCTCACTGTTAGTTAGGATTTCACATCCCACTTATTCCTTATCTATTTACTGTAATTAAAGTCATTTGCTATGTTTGTATTTCAGTTTTGTCCTCTCAGTTTTTTCTGTTCTTTCTGCCAGACCCAGTCTGTTGTGTCACTGCAGTTCAGGTAATGATTCACCTCTGAATGCTTTGGTCATTTGCAGAACTCCAGACCATTCCAGTAACAGCTCTCTGGATCCCAAAGTGAAGGTTGCTAAGCTACAGATGCACACTTATCTACCAGGTGCCAGTTGTAAGCCAAGAAACAATCTAATAAACCATTTCTTTGTGTGTGCTGTAAAAAGATGTGCTTTACTGTAACACAGCCTTAGTCCTGAGATTTACGGTGTTTTATTTAGCTCAATATTTTAAGGATCTAAATGAGAAAGCAATATTTTCCCCAAACTTCAATAAATGTTGTGATTCTTGATGGTCAGAATGATCATGTGGATGCTTTGACAGTACATCAGTTAGACAGACTGGTACAAAACAGGAGTAAGCTGTGGGAAAACACAGAGTCAAGTGTAAGTGCACCCAGAGAAAAGTAAGAGTAAACCTAGAGTAAACTGTGAGGTAACCCAAAATAATCTGTGAGTAAAATCCAAAATAAAGATTGCGTCAAGCTGGAATAAAGCGTGAGGAAATGTGAAGCAAAGTGTGTGTAAACCTGGATTAGAGGGTGAGTGAAAGATTGAGTAAAGCATGAGTAAGCCATGAGTAAATCGTGAATAAACCCGAAGAAAAATATGAGTATTCCTGGAGTAGATTATAAGTAAAGCAAGAGTAAAGAGTGAGAAAAAGCCAGACTAAAGTATGAGTGACCCCAAAGGAAAGTGTGATTAAACTCAGAGTACGTTGTGAGTACATCCAGAGTAAAGTGTGAGCAAACACTCAGCAAAGTATAAGTAAACCTGGAGTAAAGTGTGAGTTAACCTGGAGAAGATTGTGAATACAGCCAGAGTACA
>NW_011217137.1:0-1347 GCF_000146605.3 Meleagris gallopavo
CTTGATGGTCAGAATGATCATGTGGATGCTTTGACAGTACATCAGTTAGACAGACTGGTACAAAACAGGAGTAAGCTGTGGGAAAACACAGAGTCAAGTGGAACTGCACCCAGAGAAAAGTAAGAGTAAACCTAGAGTAAACTGTGAGGTAACCCAAAATAATCTGTGAGTAAAATCCAAAATAAAGATTGCGTCAAACTGGAATAAAGCATGAGTAAACGTGAAGCAAAGTGTGTGTAAACCTGGATTAGAGGGTGAGTGAAAGATTGAGTAAAGCAAGAGGAAACCTTGGGTAAAGAATGAGTAAATTCAAATTAAACTATGAGTACACCTTGAGTGGAGTATAAGTAAAGCAAGAGTAAATAGTGAGAAAAAGCCAGAGTAAAGTATGAGTGACCCCAAAGGAAAGTGTGATTAAACTTGGAGTACGTTGTGAGTACATCCAGAGTAAAGTGTGAGCAAACACTCAGCAAAGTATAAGTAAACCTGAAGTAAAGTGTGAGTAAACCTGGAGAAGATTGTGAATACAGCCAGAGTACAGAGTGAAGAAAAGTCAGAGTAAAGCAGGAGTAAAGTATCAATAAACCCAGAGTAAAGCGTGAGGTAAACCCGGAGAAAAGGGTGAGTACACACAGAGTAGAGGGCGAGTACACCTAGAATGAAGTGTGCGTCAACACAATGTGAAGTGTGTGTAAACATGGAGTAAAGTCTGGGTAAAACCCTGTGAGAGGTAGATTGTGTTTTTGCAGTGGAAATTTCCAGTCACAACAAAAGCTGCTGAAGAGAGTGAGGTTGAGACTGGGGCATTCCAACCTGGGTACAATTGGCACAGGCACGAGGTAAGGAAATTATATAGGGTAGGGAAGAGTCTGGAACAGGACAGAAGGAGTGCACTGATTTTGATAACATTGTCCTCCTATTGCCATAAAAGTACAGAACATAACAAAAACAAAGGGTTGGTATCAGACATGGCATGGAAATGTAAGGTAGCACCAGCGTCAGAAGATTGTGAGCCTGAGATGCTCAACCAAAGAGAGCCAGGAGAAGCTTTGCCTGTGTCGGATCCAGGGTATGTAACGGAAAGGATTTCACTGACTAGCTGTCCAATTTCTCCCTTGTCAGTGGGGGATGTGCGCCCATTATTGCAATAATGAATAAAATGCCCTTCACAGAGATCTTGGCCTGATTACCATTTTTTACCCTGAGCGTGTTTGTCTCACTCTCAATTCACATTGAGTTTTCTCTTAATTTTCTGTGGGTTTTCCTCACTCACTACTCTCTGTTTTATAAAGTCTACACATCTAGGTATTTTTACACTTTACTGCAGAATTTACTCACACTTTACTC
>NW_011217138.1:0-2341 GCF_000146605.3 Meleagris gallopavo
TTGGTTGCAATAGTACTATATTTTGTGTTATATTTATTTATTTGTAATTGTTAAATGTATGATTGCCACTCTTCTCCCTTCTATTTGAATAAACCTTACATTTCTATACTTAACAATGGCTGCTATTAAGAAAGTAATAACACTCATTAGTGGGCATGAATATGGAAGTAATATAATGAGCAGGTGTCCTTTGGGTAAAAGTTTCTGGTGGCTGGGCGGAGATGGGAGAGCTCAAACTCCCACCAAGCATAGTGAGAAGTATTTGGAGCCAGTATCAAAATCCAAGGAGGGTTACAAGGGTAAATAACCCATTCGTAAGGTATAATACAGGATACCATAGCTTCATGAGAGCCCTTATCCCGGTCTTAAGAGTAGCTCAGCTGGAAAAGGCTATAGTGAATATCTCTGCAACTCTAGAAATAGTAGAAAATGCCACAACAAATGCATTATGAACAATCCAAGAGGTAGTATTTTCTTTGTCCAAAGTAGTGCTGCAAAATAGAATGGTTCTAGACCTCCTAAGGGTTAAAGAGGGAGGAGTTTGTGTGATAATTAATCAGAGCTGTTGTGCTTATGTAGACAAGACTCAAAAAGTCGAGACAGACCTACAAGCCATATGGGAGCACTCTAGATTGCTTCATCAGGTATCGATGGATGATACTTCATTTGGGTTTACAGAGTTACGGGAACAGCTCACCAGGTGGTTACCTAATATTGCATGGCTAAAGCAACTCACTGTGGCTTGTATTATTATAACATGCCAAATTCACCAAAACCTTTACTAGGACAAGACAAAACACAACAAAACAAAAAAAGTTTATAAAGGTGCTTAGTTTTGCATTAATCATTACCCCTGCTGGGACCAGAACACAGAAGAAGTAAGGAATCAAGTTTATCCTGGGGTGTGGGCAGTAGAATCCCCAGGTAGGGCTAAGAATGCAGCACCAATAGCATTCAGAATAAATCAGGGAGCTCAGCTGGTTCGGATTAAACAGTACCCCCTCAAATTTGAAGACATGGATGACTTGAAAGCTAAAACTAAAAGGAGGTAATGCATAACATGGACAATTAGCTTACTAAACTTTCTCGGACTTAAAGGCTATCGAGTTTCTCCACAGAAAGCCCAAGTGGCACAGCCACAAGTAACCCATTTGCATTATGGAATCACTTTGGGATCCCGAACCCTAGGAAACAGCGAGGAGACTCTGGAAGGAGCTCCAGGCTTTCCTAGGGATGACGAGGTGGTGCCGCCTACAACTATGGAATACTGGTAAAGCCCCTCTATGCCCTTTTGAAATCCTGTCCAAAGGTCCTCATAGAGGTTGAGGAAGACAAATAAGAGGAAGGTTTAACTGTGGCAATTAGACACGGACTCTGTTGTTAGTGCAGAACAAAAACTTTTATTGCGGGCGATGAACTTGAACAATGTGCACTTGGTTAAATGCCTTATTAAATGTGACTCTCTTGCCACATTTGGCATTGCTGGATCTTCCCTCCTGCCCTGAAGTAGATGGCTCTGGAGCTGGGCTTGTCCCTCTGGTGCCATCCCGCGGCACCCAGTATGTGTTGGTGTGAGTGTTGGACCGAGGCACCGGCTCAGTCAGCCTTATCTCAAGTCCGTTGTACTTCAGCGGCGTCTCCCAATAGTAGGTGATGAGGTCGTACAGGCTGTCAAATACTTGGGTGTCAGTAAAAAAGAACTTGTGGCTGTTAGCATCCTGTCGCCAGTGTATGCAGCAATGCCGCACCTTCTCACTGTGCCAGAAGGATAGAACGTAGTCCCCAACCTAAGTCTTGCTTTCCCTGACGAGGAAGGAGCCATCAGGGGCCTCCATCTTAGCACAGTACTCTGTCAGCAGCCGCTCAGCAATGTGCTGCCCACCACACCCTGCCCCCAGCTTGCCATGGAACCATTCCTGCGCAAGATGCAGCTCGATGTTGGTACTCACCTCCTTCTGCGCAGGTCGTCTCCTCTGTCTGCTCCCAGTCAGGGGAATGTAAAACAGGTTCCATGTATAATTGATGGGATCTTCTGTCAATTGACAATCCGTCGTCTTCTCCTTTGTCACACACGAACCCATGGTTCCTTGCCACTCGCCTCCACCAAGCCACCTCAGTTTTGGCGGGGCTTGCCATGGTCTTTATAGCATCTGCTGACACCCATGCCAGATGTACAAGCTAGACGTCTCGTGATCATGTCAAGAAGGTCTGTCTGGCATGAATAGTTACAATCTTTAACTTGTTTATACCTCCAAAGGTCTTTTGCTAGTCCGAGCAAGAATATTTTTTCCCAATAGTATACAGGTTAAAGGAATTGAAGTAAGGGACCTGGACAAATTAA
>NW_011217139.1:0-800 GCF_000146605.3 Meleagris gallopavo
TGGTTGTAATAGTACAATGTTTTGTGTTATATTTATTTATTTGTTGTGGTTAAATTTATGATTGTCACTCCCTTCTATTTGGATCAACCTTACGTTTCTATACTTAACAATGGCTGCTATTAAGGAAAGTAACAATGCTCATTAGTGGGCATGAATATCATAATGGAAGTAATATAATGAGCAGGTGTCGTTTGGGTAAACATTTCTGGTGGCTGGGCGGAAATGGGAGAGCTCAAACTCCCACCACGCATAGTGAAAAATATTTGGAGCCAGTATCAAAATCCAAGGAGGGTTACAAGGGTAAATAACCCTTTGTTAAGGTATAATACAGAATACCATAGTTTTGTGAGAGTCCTTATCGCAGTCTTAGGAGTAGGTGAGCTGGAAAAGGCTATAGTGAATATCTGCAACTCTAGAAATAGTAGAAAATGCCAGAACAAATGCATTACGAGCAATCCAAGAGGTAGTATTTTCTTTGTCCAAAGTGGTGCTGCAAAATAGAATGGTTCTAGACCTCCTAAGGGTTAAAGAGGGAGGAGTTTTTCTGATAATTAATCAGAACTGTTGTGCTTATGTAGACATGACTCAAAAAGTCGAGACGGACCTACAAGCCATATGGGAGCACTCTAGACTGCTTCATCAGGTATCGATTGATGATACCTCGTTTACAGAGTTATGAGAACAACTCACCAGTTGGTTACCTAATATTGCATGGCTAAAGCAACTCACTGTGGCTTGTATTATTATAACATGCCAAATTCACCAAAACCTTTACTAGGACAAAACAAAATAAAACAAAA
>NW_011217139.1:2676-4094 GCF_000146605.3 Meleagris gallopavo
TGCGGGAGAAATTAATTCTCCACGTCGCAAAATCCGTGACTGAAAAGAAAGCGGAAGCGGTGGCAAAACTCCGAGATTGGTTAAGAACAGGCTGACGAGCACCAGTCAGAAATCATGCAGGTAGAGTTGGTTCGGTCTTGGGACAGGGCCATACGACAGATGATACCTGGAAGCTTTCTTCCAACCGCATTCCTCTATCATTCCACGCCTGCCGCTTGTCGATGCTGCTATTACACGATAAAAGCCACATACTTTTATTTGGAAGCTGGGGGAAGATGACAAGGCCATCGCAAGCGCCTAAGAAAAAGCATAGGAGCTTGCGGTGAAATATCATGGAACACAAGCACTGAAGGAAGAGAACACGGTTAAAACGGGATTGGCATGGGAGAAAGGAAATAGCTTAAGCAGATTGCTATGCCCCACTGAACTCATACACCAAATGCAAGACAACACGGTGATTCTTCCTAAGTGATCTTTGAATTGTTAACTCTCTGTCCTCAAGAACACCACATCCTCAGGAGAAAGAACGTTTTGGATTAGCGTGGTGAGGCTGGCTCTACGTCAGACACTTCCAAGTCGACGAAAAGTTTATCGCCTTGAATGCGTGAATACCACCGACCGGTAGGAAACGGTCCACTGATTCTAATGGTCAACTGATTCTAATGGAACTAGCACGACTAGCAGCGCCAAAGGGATAGAAATCGCGCGCGGCAAGCGCCCGCGACTGCCGCCAAACGCTTCAGCGTTACACGCCCACGACTGCCGCCAAGCGCTTCAGCGTTACACGCCCGCCTCTACACCCGCGCGCACACCACACGGGGGCGTTGGGAAACTAAGGCGAGAGGACGTCACCAGCAACCCAGTACGTGCCACGGCAGCCCCGTGGCACCGAAGGAGCGAGGGTTTTAGAGGAGGCGCTACAGTAGCGAGCATCACCAGCCAGAAAGGCCCATCCGCCCGCCCCGCGGCAAGGTCGCCGCTCGCCCCGCCGCACTCGCCGGCACCGCAACGGGCGCTCAGTCTGTTTTATATTCTGCTAAACATATTGAATAGCCCAATTATGTATTTTGGAAATTGTCATTTTTTAAAGCAAGCAAGTAAGAAAAACAGCGCTGGGAGACCGGGGAGTCTCTGCTCCACCAACGGCGCTCACTTTCCCCTTCCAGCTGACAGTCTTTATACAGTTCACTATCCGGTGTTCATGGCTTCATAATATCTCTTGCGCAGGCGTGGTCCTGTAGTTAGGCAGCCGTCCTTTGTCTTGTCAGATGGGGGGGAGCTGGGATCTTTGCAATACATCCGTTTGTGATCCTTGCGCAGCATCTTTAAAGCTGTATAAGTCCTGGGGTCCAAACCTTAAAGTGTTATGTTTGTTGGTGTTTCCGGATGTCTGTAGTAGGAAACTGGCCCCTGCTGTT
>NW_011217140.1:0-817 GCF_000146605.3 Meleagris gallopavo
GAGACCCACAGAGACCCCATAGAGACACATAGGGCACCATAGAAACCCACAGAGACCCCATAGAGACACATAGGGCACCATAGAGACCCACACAGACCCCATAGAGACACATAGGGCACCATAGAAACCCACACAGACCCCATAGAGACCTCACAGGTACCCATAGAGACACGATGTCCCCATAAAGACCCGCTGAGATGCATAGAGACCCCACAGAAACCCATAGGGATACGTGGGGATCCCATAGAGACCTCATAGAGACCCATAGAAACCCCATAGAGACACATAGGGATGCCCTAGGGACACAGTGTCCCCATAAGGACCCCATAGAGATGCCATAAAGACCCACGGAGACCCCACAGAGACCCAGTGTCCCCATAGAGACCCCAAGAGAGACCCACTGAGACCCCACAGAGACCCCAATAGAGACCCATAGAGACCCCACAGAGACCCAGTGTCCCCACAGAGACCCCAAGAGAGACCCATTGAGACCCCACAGAGACCCCAATAGAGACGCATTGAGACCCCACAGAGACCCAGTGTCCCCATAGAGACCCCACAGAGACCCAGTGTCCCCATAGAGACCCATTGAGACCCCATAGAGACCCCACAGAGACCCCAATAGAGACCCATTGAGACCCCATTGAGACCCATTGAGACCCCACAGAGACCCCAAGAGAGACCCATAGAGACCCACAGAGACCCAGTGTCCCCACAGAGACCCCAAGAGAGACGCATTGAGACCCCATAAAGACCCCACACAGACCTGCAGAGCCCCGTTTTATTGCAGCCACCCAGCCCAGATTTGGGGTCTCCC
>NW_011217141.1:0-686 GCF_000146605.3 Meleagris gallopavo
GACCCATAGAGACCCCACAGAGACCCAGTGTCCCCACAAAGACCCCAATAGAGACCCATTGAGACCCCATAGAGACCCTGTGTCCCCATAGAGACCCCAATAGAGACCCATTGACACCCCACAGAGACCCTGTGTCCCCATAGAGACCCCATAGAGACCCAATGTCCCCATAGAGACCCCAATAGAGACCCATTGAGACCCCACAGAGACCCAGTGTCCCCATAGAGACCCCAAGAGTGACCCATAGAGACCCCACAGAGACCCATTGAGACCCCACAGAGACCCCACAGAGACCCAGTGTCCCCACAGAGACCCCAATAGAGACGCATTGAGACCCCACAGAGACCCCAATAGAGACCCATTGTCCCCATAGAGACCCCACAGAGACTCATTGAGACCCCACAGAGACCCCAATAGAGACCCACTGAGACCCCACAGAGACCCAGTGTCCCCACAGAGACCCCAAGAGAGACCCATAGAGACCCCACAGAGACCCAGTGTCCCCACAGAGACCCATAGAGACCCATAGAGACCCCACAGAGACCCAGTGTCCCCATAGAGCCCCATAGAGACCCATTGAGACCCCACAGAGACCCATAGAGACCCATTGAGACCCCACAGAGACCCAGTGTCCCCATAGAGACCCATAGAGACCCATAGAGACCCCACAGAGACCCAGTGTCCCC
>NW_011217142.1:0-1007 GCF_000146605.3 Meleagris gallopavo
CTCCATAAGTCATGGTGATCTCATCCTCGTGCAAAGCCAGCCCTTGTGCAAGAGATGCCCCACAACCCCACCCACCCCATAAATCCCACTCAGACCCCATAAGTCCCCCTTCAGACCCCATAAATCCCACCCAGACCCCATAAATCTTCCCCCAAACCCATAAATCCTCTCCATAAGTCATGGTGATCTCATCCTCGTGCAAAGCCCTCGTGCAAGGGATGCCTCACAACCCCCCCGACCCCATAAATCCCACCCAGACCCCAGAAGTCCCCCTTCAGACCCCATAAATGCCACCCAGACCCCATAGATCTCCCCAAGAACCCATAAATTGCTCCATAAGTCATGGTGAACTCATCCTCGTGCAAAGCCCTCGTGCAAGGGACGCCCCACAACCCCCCCGACCCCATAAATGCTCACAGACCCCATAAGTTCCCCTTCAGACCCCATAAATCCCACCCAGACCCCATAAATCTCCCCAAGAGCCCATAAATCTGCTCCATAAGTCATGGTGATCTCATCCTCGTGCAAAGCCAGCCCTTGTGCAAGAGATGCCCCACAACCCCACCCACCCCATAAATCCCACTCAGACCCCATAAGTCCCCCTTCCGACCCCATAAATCCCACCCAGACCCCATAAATCTCCCCAAGAACCCATAAATCTGCTCCATAAGTCATGGTGAATTTATCCTCGTGCAAAGCCCTCGTGCAAGAGATGCCCCACGACCCCCCTGAGCCCATAAATGCTCACAGACCTCATAAGTTCCCCTTCAGACCCCGTAAATACCACCGAGACCCCATAGATTCCCCCACACCCTATAAGTCACCATGAACTCATCCTCGTGCAAAGCCCTCGTGCAAGGGACACCCCACAACCCCCTCGACCCCATAAATCCCACCCAGACCCCATAAATCTCCCCAAAAACCCATAAATCTTCTCCATAAGTCATGGTGAACTCATCCTCGTGCAAAGCTCTCGTGCAAAGGACGCCCCACCCCCCCCGACTCCA
>NW_011217143.1:0-382 GCF_000146605.3 Meleagris gallopavo
GGTCTGGGTGGGATTTATGGGGTCGGGGGGGTTGTGGGGCGTCCCTTGCACGAGGGCTTTGCACGAGGATAAATTCACCATGACTTATGGAGCAATTTATGGGTTCTTGGGGAGATCTATGGGGTCTGGGTGGCATTTTATGGGGTCTGAAGGGGGACTTCTGGGGTCTGGGTGGGATTTATGGGGTCGGGGGGGTTGTGGGGCGTCCCTTGCACGAGGGCTTTGCACGAGGGCCGTGTCGCACAGGGGCGTGGGCTGCATCTTCTCAGAAATGGTGACGGGGCGGCCGCTGTTCCCCGGAGCCACGGCGGAGGAGCAGCTGCACTTCATCTTCCGCCTCCTGGGTACGGAATTGGGGGAAATACGGGGGATTTGGGGCAAA
>NW_011217144.1:0-657 GCF_000146605.3 Meleagris gallopavo
AAAAAAAAAAAGGAACTCTTCACGAATTTGCGTACAGAACAGTAGATTCCAGTCAACTATTAATTTTCATGTCCATAATTCTTTAAAGCATTTTCAGAGTAAATTGAGCTGCTTAAAAGCTGAGATTTCTAACCAAAATTGCCAAGAAACAACAAATCATATGTGAAGTTTTGCACATATAATCAGATACTGACACTGATTACGCCTAACTAAAAACACTAGAAGTGTAAGTTTGCCAAGTTCAGAAAGAATTATATTACTATTGTAACTTTATAATTACTTGCCTGATATTTCTGCCTGGACTAGGGGCATCCTATTCACTGTATGATATGGAATGGTGTTTCCTGGTGAATGTGTGCATGCAATCCACTCACTCCCAGTTGGGGGCAGGCATAGATGTTGTCCCCCTGTTGCTGGCACTGGGCTAGACTTTTACCCACCTGAGCTGCTCTTCGTTAGACACTCTCTAATAGTTTTAGATCATTCTTATATTCTGATGCCCAAAACCACATAACGCTCAGAGTGAGGCCACACCAGTGCAGAATTGAATGAGACAGCTGCTTCCTTCAACCGGCTTGCAGAGCTGTGCATGATGAACCTCAGAGCGCAGTCAACACCATCACTACTAGACATAATAATTAATAGATAATAACAAGA
>NW_011217145.1:0-767 GCF_000146605.3 Meleagris gallopavo
GAAGTGGCCCGGTTCTCGGTAAGCGACAAACACGAGACCGCTGCTGACGGCTGAAAGCGGCGTTCGTGGAGAAGCGCGATCTCTCGGCCATGTACGGCCAATTCTCCGGAGCGTTTCAGCGCGAATGCCGCTTTCAACGCGTGAGAGCGAAGGAGTGCGATTCCGATGCCGACAAGTGCGAATTCAGCCTCCTGCACTACCTCTGAGTGGGGGGCTTTTCTCCGAAGTCCTGAAAGGATAGCTCCCCACTTTTTGCCACGCTCTCCCTGAGAAAAATACAACTGTCTCTCCTCGGACTTGCAAATGTCTTATTGGAGAGGGTTTTCCCTTTCACTCTTTTCCTGTCTGAAAGCAGATGTGTAGCAGTTTAAAAATTTTCTAGAATGAATTGTGGCTCGAACTAAAGCAGAGACATAGTATTCAGAGGTAGGCGTAGTGCATTCTGCATGTAACCAAGGCCAAGTGCAAACCGCTCCTTTCCGATGTGCGCACAGGAGTTCGCTCACTGGTGGGAGGAAAGCAGCCGGCTGAAGTGGCCCGTTCTCGGCAAGCGACAAACACGAGACCGCTGCTGACGGCTGAAAGCGGCGTTCGGGGAGAAGCGCGATCACTCGGCCATGTACGGCCAAGTCTCCGGAGCGTTTCAGCGCGAATGCCGCTTTCAACGCGTGAGAGCGAAGGAGTACGATTCCGATGCCTACAAGTGCGAATTCAGCCTCCTGCACTACCTCCGATTGGGGGGCTTTTCTCCGAAGTCCTGAAAGGAT
>NW_011217146.1:0-818 GCF_000146605.3 Meleagris gallopavo
TCCCTGAGAGCACTACGGTTGTCGCTCCTCAAACTTGCACATGCCTTTTTAGAGCGTGTTTTCCCTTCCACTCTTTTCCTCTCTGAATGCAGGTGTGTAGCAGAGAAAAACTTCACTAGTATGAATTGTGGCTCGAAATAAAGGCAGAGACATAGTATTCAGAGGTAGGCGTAGTGCATTCTGCATGTAGCCAAGGCGAAGTGCAAACCGCTCCTTTCCGAAGTGCGCACAGGAGCCCGCTCACACATCGGAGGAAAGCAGCCGGCTCAAGTGGCCCGTTCTCGGTAAGCGACAAACACGAGACCGCTGCAGACGGCTGAAAGCGGCGTTCGGGGAGAAGCGCGATCTCTCGGCCATGTACGGCCAATTCTCCGGAGCGGTTCAGCGCGAATGCCGCTTTCAACGCGTGAGAGCGAAGGAGTGCGATTCCGATGCCTACAAGTGCGAATTCAGCCTCCTGCACTACCTCCGATTGGGGGCTTTTCTCCGAAGTCCTGAAAGGATAGCTCCCCACTTTTTGTCACGCTCTCCCTGAGAAAAATACAACTGTCTCACCTCGGACTTGCAAATGTCTTATTGGAGAGGGTTTTCCCTTTCACTCTTTTCCTCTCTGAAAGCAGATGTGTAGCAGTGAAAAAATTCACTAGAATGAATTGTGGCTCGAACTAAAGGCAGAGACATAGTATTCAGAGGTAGGCGTAGTGCATTCTGCATGTAACCAAGGCCAAGTGCAAACCGCTCCTTTCCGATGTGCGCACAGGAGTTCGCTCACTGGTGGGAGGAAAGCAGCCGGCTGAAGTGGCCCGTTCTCGGCAAGC
>NW_011217147.1:0-484 GCF_000146605.3 Meleagris gallopavo
CGGCGTTCTTGGAGACGCACGATTTCTCGGACGTCTACGGCCAAGTCTCCGGAGCGGTTCACCGCGAATGCCGCTTTCTACGCGTGAGAGCGAAGGAGTGCGATTCCGATGCCGACAAGTGCGAATTCAGCCTCCTGCACTACCTCCGAGTGGGGGCTTTTCTCCGAAGTCCTGAAAGGATAGCTCCCCACTTTTTGTCACGCTCTCCCTGAGAAAAATACAGCTGTCTCTCCTCGGACTTGCAAATGCCTTATTAGAGAGGGTTTTCCCTTTCACACTTTTCCTCTCTCAATGCAGATGTGTAGCAGTGGAAAACCTCACTAGACTGAATTGTGGCTCGAAATAAAGGCAGAGACATAGTATTCGGAGCTAGTCAGGTGCATTCTGCATGTAGCCAAGGCTAAGTGCAAACCGCTCCTTTCCGATGTGCGCACAGGAGCCCGCTCACTCGTCGGAGAAAAGCAGCCGGCTGAAGTGGCCCGTT
>NW_011217148.1:0-551 GCF_000146605.3 Meleagris gallopavo
AGCGTGATATTGGTGTTGTGTTGCTGTTGTAGTTTCATGTCCTAAATGCAGCGCATGCATTCGTTCCCTGCGTTCGGATTTCTTTCTGTCAGCTCTTCTGCACTCTGCAAACAGCAAGAATGAGCCACTAGGTTGGCTCAGTTGCTCGTGCTGCTTTTTATTGAGATAATCAGTGAACTGAGCTCCTCCTCCTCACCTTCTGCCATCTTTTACTTCCAAAGCCTCCGTGCTTGTCTGTAAGCTGCTGTCCTGTGCCAGCATGGCAGAAATGAACTCAGCAAAAGCTGGAGAGTGTTGTGCTTTAAATGGACCGTGTAAGTTCCTGGTGAAGTTCAGAGCAAACAGGGGTGCTCTTCTAGTGCTACAAACAAATAGATTGGCTTGGCTGCCTCTTGAGTTGTGCGCACGCTTTCCATTGCGTGAAAACCTCTCCTTTGTTTTGCAGCTTTCTATCAAATACTTGCCTTTGTTAATTCTAGGACAGCCTTCATCAGGCTGGGATTCTAGTGGACTACCATCTTTCCAGAGATTTTGCTTGTGAGCACATCTGG
>NW_011217149.1:0-934 GCF_000146605.3 Meleagris gallopavo
TTACAGGGGCTTGCAGATGACAGCTGGAAGCAGCTGCAGACAGCAGGCACAGCACCCTGCAACCTCCAGCTGAGTGACAGCAGCCATGGAGGCCTTTGGGCTCTGCAGGGTCCGAGTGTGGAGCATTACACGCAGGAGCAGCTGAGCATCAAGATGAAGGCAGAGCTACAGCTAGCCAGCACAAAGAGGCACAGTGGCTCACCTCATTTCCCACACAGGGTAGAAGAGCCGCGAGGAAAACGCAGACACATTCTGCTTTCCTCTCCTGTCCCATGCCTTCTGCCTCCATCAGAGGGGAGGAACGGCTGCACTTCCACAGAGACGTTCCTCTCACAGCCCGCAGCCCTCGGCTTGGAGCATTGGCTGCTGGACAGAAAACCGGTTCTTCCCTGATTGTTCCCATAAAGCAGAAACAAACTATGGCTTCCTCCTGAAACCACGTACACAGCCAGTCAAGGAAATAGGCAACATCTGTCATTTCATTACTTTGTAGACAGTGCGCAGAAGCTGAGCGCTCTCCTCAGCTGGCAAAGCATCTTCCAGGTCTGCTGACATCTCAATTTCATGCTGTCTGTTCGGTCCTTATTAGCAATGCCCCAGGATACATCACAAGCTAGGAGCAAGAATTCAGAACAGACAGTTACCAATATTCTCTGAAGCACCAATAACAAGCTTGGCATATGCTGCATGGACACTGTCTCGATCCCACAGCATTCTAAGCTAAAGCAGGACTGTCCCAAAGAAATCAGGCAGGTAGCAATCAAACTGTCTAACTGGCTTACCGCAGCTGCTACCATTTTCAAGACCCAGTAATTAAAGCTGGAAGTTTATCCAGCCCATGCCTAAGAACATAAGCATGTTGTAGGGTTGTGGCCAATTGGAAGTCATATGGAAGGGATGTCCTTACTGGGAAGGGAAACCATCCCCGGGTGAG
>NW_011217149.1:2642-3222 GCF_000146605.3 Meleagris gallopavo
GAGATAATCAGTGAACTGAGCTCCTCCTCCTCACCTTCTGCCATCTTTTACTTCCAAAGCCTCCGTGCTTGTCTGTAAGCTGCTGTCCTGTGCCAGCATGGCAGAAATGAACTCAGCAAAAGCTGGAGAGTGTTGTGCTTTAAATGGACCGTGTAAGTTCCTGGTGAAGTTCAGAGCAAACAGGGGTGCTCTTCTAGTGCTACAAACAAATAGATTGGCTTGGCTGCCTCTTGAGTTGTGCGCACGCTTTCCATTGCGTGAAAACCTCTCCTTTGTTTTGCAGCTTTCTATCAAATACTTGCCTTTGTTAATTCTAGGACAGCCTTCATCAGGCTGGGATTCTAGTGGACTACCATCTTTCCAGAGATTTTGCTCGTGAGCACATCTGGATGTGGCTGCCTGATAATAAACATTCTGTTACCGCGCAAACATTCTTGTCTTTTCTAGATAGGAAAACATGGGTAATTCCCTGCCTAACTGGGAGAAGTTACTTCTGCTATCTGAGGCTTGGAAGCCCATGCCATGTCAGGCTTGTGCTAGTGTTTTCTAAACCATGTGTACTGTAAGATGCAAGAAATGT
>NW_011217150.1:0-376 GCF_000146605.3 Meleagris gallopavo
CAGACTGCTTTTCCGAGCCACTGGAAGAAGAGGAGCTCAAAATAACCATGCGGTCAGAGGTGTGTTTATGGCAAAGGACGCAGTCATAATGAAGAGCAGCTGACTGTATCAAAACAGGCAAACAAAATCCCTAGCAAATGGGGGCAGGGAACTGAGAGACCTTTGCTGCCACACTTTCATCAAGCTGCACCTGCGTGCAAAACACCATAATGACAGTGATGGTTTACTTCTTGTCAAGGTTGGGTTTGCGCATTCTCAGCAACTGGATGCCATATTCTAATCTAAGCCCACAAGTCTGCTGTCCCCTCAATAGTAAAAGCGTAGTTCAAGAGTCTTGGAGAAGGCCTGCATTTGGTCAAGATGTCAGATCAAGATA
>NW_011217151.1:0-1076 GCF_000146605.3 Meleagris gallopavo
AAACAATGATGACAGGTGCTGGAAAAGGAAGTCCTCTTTACCTTTCAGATGGAAAGCTGATGACTGTGTGGAATTTGCCCTGTACAGCTGCAGGGCCTTCTTCAACATCTGTGTCCCCACTCTCTGGCATGACAGGAGAGCTGCTGTGGCCTCGCCTCTGTGCCTGTGCCTCCTCCAGGCTGAGCAGCTTTGTGGCAGCAGAAGAGAACCACACAGACTTGGGCCCTGAGAGAGAGTTGTGCCCTGTAAGGGAAACCACAGGTAAGAGCGAGGATCAGAAAGCAGCAGCACAGCCATCACAGTGCTGGGGGAGGTGCTGAATTTTTCTCAGACTTGCTTATCCGAGCCACTGGAAGAAGAGGAGCTCAAAATAACCATGGGGTCAGAGGTGTGTTTATGGCAAAGGACGCAGTCATAATGAAGAGCAGCTGACTGTATCAAAACAGGCAATCAAAATCCCTAGAAAATGGGGGCAGGGAACTGAGAGACCTTCGCTGCCACACTTTCATCAAGCTTCTCCTGCGTGCAAAACATCATAATGACAGTGATGGTTTTCTTCTTGTCAAGGTTGGGTTTGCACATTCTCAGCAACTGGATGCCATATTCTAATCTAAGCCCAGAAGTCTGCTGTCCCCTCAATAGTAAAAGCGTAGTTCAAGAGTCTTGGAGAAGGCCTGCATTTGGTCAAGATGTCAGATCAAGATAAAGCTAATGCAGGAAGACACTCACCTGCTCCATCTGCCATGTTCGATCTGGATTTGGAGCAGAAGAGGACGTCTGTGTGGCTGATGATAAATTCCACCACAGCCGACTCTGTCTGCAGTTCCATGCAGGCAGCTCTTCCGCTGGGGCAGGCAGACTCGTTCTGCTGTGATCTGTAGAAAAAGCAGGTGTTAGAAGTCATTCCTCCAAGATCATCTCCCCAAGTCTGAATTGCTGCAGCCAAAAGCTGTCAAATGGAGCTCTGGAGACTTCCGCAGTGGGCAATCAGTGATGCCACTGAAGAGATTCTCCTGGCTGATCAAGGACACACCAGTCCCATCTAAGCAAGAGAGCAGGAATGGTCATCTAGAAAT
>NW_011217151.1:9235-9956 GCF_000146605.3 Meleagris gallopavo
ATCCATCCTTTCTAGCTCCAGGTTAAATAAGAAATGCTATTCCTGTCAACTGGAAGATGTATTCTGGGAAGAATGGTTTTCAAACTATTTGCTTTTCTTTTAAGACGTTTAGGTATGGAAACAACAACAACAACAACAACGACAACAACAAGAAAGACAAAAATAAACAAACAACAACGTACTACATTACTGAAAATGAAACAAAACCTACCTGACTTTCTCTTGACTGACTTAAGAGTCTAACACATTCAATGCGGATTTTTAAGGAACACCCAAAACACTGTCACAGAAAAGGAGGGAGTTGCTCTTTTACCTATCAAACCTTGCACATCTTTGAGTGTCTGCAACAACTGCAATGTATGAAGGCACCCTCAAGAAGTGAGGGCAATGATAGCAGCATACTTACATGAATCCTTGATGAAATAGCTACAGTCCTGACAAAAACCTCCCAGCAGTATATACTGATCTGAAATTCTTGGGCAACTCTTTGCAAAAGGCACTTCATGCTTAGTATTTTTATTTCAGTACTTGCTTGCTGCTGTCACCTGTGGTAAGCTAGCTGGATAAACCTCGATTGGCAGTTCCTCAGGTGTGCTACTGGCTAATTTCTCACGGATCATTAGAAACAGAAAGTTAATTCTGCTGGGAATTTAGCCATCTTCTGCATCTCCTTCTTCTCCTGATCTCTGCCCTACCTCCGTTTGACACAGATACACATTCC
>NW_011217152.1:0-949 GCF_000146605.3 Meleagris gallopavo
TTGTGAAGAACGCTTCCTAGGCTGTTCACTGATTAAGGCAGCACTGCTCTAAACCAAAAACATATACAGATAACTGTGCTTTTACCTCCTCTCAGGAGGAATCTCAGTTGCTGTCAGTCCGTATGTATTTGTTGGTGTTTTGGGCTTCTCCACTGGGGGGACTGTTGTGAACTGGCTCTCTGAAAGAAAGTATCCAAACCAAAGCAGGTGTGGTTTTGCAGTAGAGGATTCATTTGTCTTCAGTCAGGATTTCTCACCATCAGCAAGTAGTTCTTTTAAAGCCGGCCTCCTATCTATCTCGAGTCTGCATCTTCAGAGTGATAAAATAGTTTGAACTACAACAACAAGACTACAACAGACAACTGAGACTGATTCCCCAAGAGCTCTGTAATTCAAGCCTTTGAGGGGCCGGCGCAGTTCAGTGCTACAGGTTTGGAAGGGATGAGGACCAGAACTGCTTTCTTCTTCTGCCACTGGTCTCAGGACAGACACTGAGGGATTTACTTAAGTAACAGCCTAAAAAGTTCTATTATCCACATGTTGGAAAAGAGCTCTGTGGAGCAGCTTGGAATTTGTGGAGACAGCTCAATACAAAGCTGGAAGATTCAGCTTTACAGAGCAGCAGTTGGCCCCAGACAGTGATGTTCTCAACTTCCACCACTTATTATTACATCTCTAGGCACTGCTTTAACCTATCCTGAATGTAAGAACTTCCAGGAGAACAACACAAATATTTTAATTGTTTAACTCTCAGGAAAATGAGCTGAAATCATACTCCTGCACTTCTCCTCTCAGAAATACCTACCTTCACTTTTTAAACTTACCATCAGACCAACGTCACAAGTTACCACACGCAGTCTTAAGACAAAAATGAAACCTTCAGTGAAACCTGAATGTGGGTGCACTCACACTGCACCACGTACACTGCTTATTCCAGTGATGCCACTTT
>NW_011217152.1:969-1860 GCF_000146605.3 Meleagris gallopavo
GGAAGGGATGAGGACCAGAACTGCTTTCTTCTTCTGCCACTGGTCTCAGGACAGACACTGAGGGATTTACTATGTCAAAAAGTTGCATTCCACATTCTCCTTTATCTGAAAGCTGTGAATTACGTTACCACAGTTAATAGTGCATGTTAAGTAACAGCCTAAAAAGTTCTATTATCCACATGTTGGAAAAGAGCTCTGTGGAGCAGCTTGGAATTTGTGGAGACAGCTCAATACAAAGCTGGAAGATTCAGCTTTACAGAGCAGCAGTTGGCCCCAGACAGTGATGTTCTCAACACTTCCAAGAGATACTTCCACCACTTATTATTACATCTCTAGGCACTGCTTTAACCTATCCTGAATGTAAGAACTTCCAGGAGAACAACACAAATATTTTAATTGTTTAACTCTCAGGAATATCTAACAAAAATGAGCTGAAATCATACTCCTGCACTTCTCCTCTCAGAAATACCTACCTTCACTTTTTAAACTTACCATCAGACCAACATCACAAGTTACCACATGCAGTCTTAAGACAAAAATGAAACCTTCAGTGAAACCTGAATGTGGGTGGCACTCACAGTGCACCACGTACACTGTTATTCCAGTGATGCCACTTTGTTGGACCAGCCCAGCTTGCCAAAATGTTTTAAAGAGTGGTCGGAACTGTCTGGAATAGAACAGCTCAGTTGGAAGGGACCTTCACAGATAGCGCAGTTGCCTCACCTCTTCAGGTCTAACTGAACCTTAAAGCATCTCAGATCTGAAAGCATAAGCCTTAAAGCACAGAAGCATGACCAGCAGTTCGAGGGAGGTGATGCTGCCCCCTACTCTGCTCTCATTGACACACCATCTGGAGCACTGCGTCCAGTTCTGGAGCCCTCAACACAAGGA
>NW_011217153.1:0-699 GCF_000146605.3 Meleagris gallopavo
TAGTGCATGTTAAGTAACAGCCTAAAAAGTTCTGATATCCACATGTTGGAAAAGAGCTCTGTGGAGCAGCTTGGAATTTGTGGAGACAGCTCAATACAAAGCTCGAAGATTCAGCTTTACAGAGCAGCAGTTGGCCCCAGACAGTGATGTTCTCAACACTTCCAAGAGATACTTCCACCACTTATTATTACATCTCTAGGCACTGCTTTAACCTATCCTGAATGTAAGAACTTCCAGGACAACAACACAAATATTTTAATTGTTTAACTCTCAGGAAAATGAGCTGAAATCATACTCCTGCACTTCTCCTCTCAGAAATACCTACCTTCACTTTTTAAACTTACCATCAGACCAACGTCACAAGTTACCACATGCAGTCTTAAGACAAAAATGAAACCTTCAGTGAATCCTGAATGTGTGTGGCACTCACAGTGCACCACGTACACTGCTTATTCCAGTGATGCCACTTTGTTGGACCAGCCCAGCTTGCCAAAACATTTTAAAGAGTGGTCGGAACTGTCTGGAATAGAACAGCTCAGTTGGAAGGGACCTTCACAGATAGCGCAGTTGCCTCACCTCTTCAGGTCTAACTGAACCTTAAAGCATCTCAGATCTGAAAGCATAAGCCTTAAAGCATAGAGGCATGACCAGCAGTTCGAGGGAGTGATGCTGCCCCCTATCTGCTCTCATTGACACACC
>NW_011217154.1:0-1324 GCF_000146605.3 Meleagris gallopavo
ATTGGCCCCATGGGACTTGCTTCACTTTTCCTCACATCACTCTTCTCCTCTGCAGATACCTGCTCAATGTTAAACCTCCTTTGAAATAACTCCCCTGGCCATTCCTCAGAGAACCAGCTGCACATGGGCTAGGAAGGATTTCTTTTTCCATTTATTTATTTGTTTGTTTGTTCATTTTATTTATTTATTTTATTTTTTTCTCGCAGACAGAAGGAAACGTGATGCAATTGAATGAACTGTAGAACACAGTCATCAACTGCATGCCTTGTCCAAGCTGCATTTAATGGGGTTGGACTTTCATAGGGAATAGTTGTACAAGAAATGAGTTAGACAGAGATAGGAAGGGATAGATAGAATGACAGCTAAGGAATTGAGAAAAGAGTCCATCAATATTTGGAGAGGTGGAGCAGGTTCCAATAATCTCCCTGAAGATCAGAGATCAGGCAAATAGTTGGGAGGAATCTGAGCAAACAAGGAGCAAGGAATGGGGAAATCTGGAGAGCAGTGGGAAGAGCATGTGTCCAGATGGCCTGCTGCAAACATGCCCTGAAGCATGGTCATTGATTTAGGAGAGCTGGAGACCCCTGGAGGATGAGGGACATCAGATACGCAGCAGGGCAGAGCAGCGGTGGACGCTGGGCATTAGTCTCAGGGCATTGGCACTGGCACCACTGTCTGTGTCCCTGTACCTGAAGGCATCTGTGTCCTGTGCAAACACAGTTCTGGAAAACATTGTCCATTTAGGGAAAATAAATAAATAAATAATGAAATGAAATGAAATGAAATGAAATGAAATGAAATGAAATAAAATAAAATAAAATAAAATAGAAGACTCAGTATCCCCTCAAATATGAGTGTTTTCAGCGTATAAAGAGAGGACACATGAGAATATTTGAAGTTGGAAAGTGTTAACATATTTTTATCAACTCCCACTTGCAGTCATCTTCCTTGTATTGGGGATCTGAAATGTGGAGGCACTACTCTGGACAATGTCTTCTGTATATCTCCTAGCTGTGGTCTTGTTCAAATAAAAAAGTTCGAGACTGACTTCTTACATCATTTCTGAAGAATAGAACAAGGATGAATGATAATAAACTGAAAGAGAGTTTACATTAAACATTTGGAAGGAATTTCTAACATTCCATGGATCGTGATGTGAGGCATGGAGCTGGTCTGGAACAGGCAGCCCAGAGAAGATGGGGCTGCCCCACCCCTGGAGATGTTCAAGATGTCCAGGGCCCCAGGCATCCTGATCTACTGTGTGACAGCCCTGCACACAGCAAGGGAGGTGCAAATGCAGGGTCTTAGGGTCCTTCCAACCCAA
>NW_011217155.1:0-631 GCF_000146605.3 Meleagris gallopavo
GGACAAATGTCCTCCTCAGCTTCCCCACCCCATTTCTGCTCACATTGGCCCCATGGGACTTGCTTCACTTTTCCTCACATCACTCTTCTCCTCTGCAGATACCTGCTCAATGTTAAACCTCCTTTGAAATAACTCCCCCTGGCATTCCTCAGAGAACCAGCTGCACATGGGCTAGGAAGGATTTCTTTTTCCATTTATTTATTTGTTTGTTTGTTCATTTATTTATTTATTTTATTTTTTCTCGCAGACAGAAGGAAACGTGATGCAATTGAATGAACTGTAGAACACAGTCATCAACTGCATGCCTTGTCCAAGCTGCATTTAATGGGGTTGGACTTTCATAGGGAATAGTTGTACAAGAAATGAGTTAGACAGAGATAGGAAGGGATAGATAGAATGACAGTTCAGGAGTTGAGAAAAGAGTCCATCAAAATTTGGAGAGGGGGAGCAGGTTCCAATAATCTCCCTGAAGATCAGAGATCAGGCAAATAGTTGGGAGGAATCTGAGCAAACAAGGAGCAAGGAATGGGGAAATATGGAAAGCAGTGGGAAGAGCATGTGTCCAGATGGCCTGCTGAGAACATGCCCTGAAGCATGGTCATTGATTTAGGAGAGCTGGAGACCCTGGAGG
>NW_011217156.1:0-1049 GCF_000146605.3 Meleagris gallopavo
TTGCTGTGAGAGTGGTGAGGTGCTGGAACAGCTGCCCAGAGAGGCTGTGGATGCCCCATCCATCCGTGGAGGTGTTCAAGGCCAGGTTGGATGGGGCCCTGGGCAGCCTGGTGTAGTCTGTAATGGGGGAGGTTGGTGGCTCTGCCTGTGGCAGGGAGGTTGGAGATTCGTGATCCCTGGGGTCCTTCCCAACCCTGGCCATTCTGTGATTCTGTGATATTGGCCCTGTCCATCATTGTGGAGCAGCCTGGTGGCCCCTATGATGTCATAAGTGGCTGGAATGAGGGGAGGAGCAGTGCGTGCTGTGTCCCTTCATTGGAGCGCTTGAGCTCTGCCTGAGTAGCTCGCTTGTTGCACTTGTGCACCAACTGAGTACCTTCGTTTTCGCATCCTCTTGTGCAGCATCTTGTAGGTAAGCTGAGACAGTGTGGGAGAGACGGGTGGGCAGTGAGGGCTTGAGAAGTGCTGGCTGGCGGAGCTCATAGTATCGTATTGCTCACTCTTGTCCATCAGATGTAATTTTCACCCAGTCCAAGCATTCCAAACAATCCCTAAAGGTGGCATTTGTCCCATGGATTTCCCTCGTCGCCTTGGCTAAATTGTGCAAGCTCATTGACCGGCTCTTTCTCTCTCCTCTCCTCTCCCCCCCTCTGCCTGCTGGCCTGGTGCAGCTTTTGCTCGTGGAAGATCAGAGCAAAGTGACAAGGAACGGCTGCAGATTCAAGGGATTTGTCTACGTTGTTCTGATCTCTTGCAAGGTACGTGCCATGTTTTGTCCCCCCACATGCTTTAGCAGCCCGTGTCGCCCCGTGTTTAGTAACACAGCCTCAGCCAGCTTTGATGGGACACTGGTCCCGTGTGGGTTTTTTGCACTTCCCGTCCAGCTCAGCCCTCAGAAGGATGCTGTCTGTGGTGCTGTGACCAGCTGGGCTTAAGGAAACCAATCCCTTAGGCAAAGAGTCCTAGCCCCAGTGCAGCCTTGTGCAGAGCTGCACAACGTGATCCAGGGCCACAAGCATGCGTGCTTCGGCTGTGTGAGTGTGCTGCCC
>NW_011217157.1:0-401 GCF_000146605.3 Meleagris gallopavo
TCTTGTCCATCAGATGAATTTTCACCCAGTCCATGCATTCCAAAACAATCCCTAAAGGTGGCATTTGTCCCCTGGATTTTCCCTCGTCGCCTTGGCTAAATTGTGCAAGCTCATTGACCGGCTCTTTCTCTCTCCTCTCCTCTCCCCCCTCTGCCTGCTGGCCTGGTGCAGCTTTTGCTCGTGGAAGATCAGAGCAAAGTGACAAGGAACGGCTGCAGATTCAAGGCATTTGTCTACGTTGTTCTGATCTCTTGCCAGGTACGTGCCATGTTTTGTCCCCCCACATGCTTTAGCAGCCCATGTCGCCCCGTGTTTAGTAACACAGCCTCATCCAGCTTTGATGGGACACTGGTCCCGTGTGGGTTTTTGCACTTCCCGTCCAGCTCAGCCCTCAGAAGGAT
>NW_011217158.1:0-755 GCF_000146605.3 Meleagris gallopavo
CACTTTCTGTCACGCTCTCTCTCCTGGGAGCGAACAAATGTCGCTCCCCGAACTTCCAACAGCCTTATTAGAGAGGGTTTTGCTCTCCACTCTTTTCCTCCGAGCATGCACAAGCGTAGCCATGGAGAACAACACCAAAAGAATTGCCGCTCGAAATGAAGGCGGAGACGTCGTATTCACAGCTAGGCCTAGTGCATTCTGCATGTACCCGAGGCGAGGTGCAAACCGCTCCTCTCCGACGTGCGGACACGAGACCGCTCGCGCGTCGGAGAAAAGCAGCAGGCACCAAGTCGCCGTTCTCGGCAAGTGAGAAACACGAGAGCGCTGCTGACGGCTGAAAGCGGCACTCGGGGAGAAGCGCGATTTCTCGACCAGCGTCAGCAAACTCTCCGGAGCGGTTCAGCGCGAGTGCCGCTTTCTACGCATGAGAGCGAAGCAGTGCAATTCCGATGCCGAGAACGTGCGAATTCAGCCTCCTGCACTACCTCCGTAGGGAGGTTTTTTTCGCCGCAGGCCAGAAAGGATCGCTCCCCACTTTCTGTCACGCTCTCTCTCCCTGGGAGCGAAACAAATGTTGCTCCCCGAACTTCCAACAGCCTTATTAGAGAGGGTTTTGCTCTCCACTCTTTTCCTCCGAGCATGCACAAGCGTAGCCATGGAGAACAACACCCAAAAAAAGAACCTTTGCCGCTCCGTAAAGTGAAAGGCAGAGACGTCGTATTCACAGCTAGGCCTAGTGCATTCTGCATGTACCC